>NC_092243.1:24771345-24994924 GCF_036320965.1 Panulirus ornatus | reverse complement strand
ATGGGTTTTCAGAAAAGAAGAGTGAATGTTGGGGTGAGGAGGGTTGTGAGAGTAAGTGAGATTGAGAAGGAGACTTCTGTGAGGAAGTACCGAGACAGATTGAGTACCGAATGGAAAAAGGTGAGAACAATGAAAGTAAGGGGAGTGGGGGAGGAATGGGATGTATTTAGGGAATCAGTGATGGAGTGCGCAAAAGATGCTTGTTGCATGAGAAGTGTGGGAGGTGGGTTGATTAGAAAGGGTAGTGAGTGGTGGGATGAAGAAGTAAGATTATTAGTGAAAGAGAGGAGAGAGGCATTTGGAAGATTTTTGCAGGGAAAAAATACAATTGAGTGGGAGATGTGTAAAAGAAAGAGACAGGAGGTCAAGAAGAACGTCCAAGAGGTGAAAAAGAGGGCAAATGAGAGTTGGGGTGAGACAGTCTCATTAAATTTTAGGGAGAATAAAAAGATGTTCTGGAAGGAGGTAAATAAAGTGCGTAAGACAAGGGAGCAAATGGGAACTTCAGTGAAGGGCGCTAATGGGGAGGTGAAAATAAGTAGTGGTGATGTGAGAAGGAGATGGAGTGAGTATTTTGAAGGTTTGTTGAATGTGTTTGATGATAGAGTGGCAGATATAGGGTGTTTTTGTCGAGGTGGTGTGCAAAGTGAGAGGGTTAGGGAAAATGATTTGGTAAACAGAGAAGAGGTAGTAAAAGCTTTGCGGAAGATGAAAGCCGGCAAGGCAGCAGGTTTGGATGGTATTGCAGTGGAATTTATTAAAAAAGGGGGTGACTGTATTGTTGACTGGTTGGTAAGGTTATTCAATGTATGTATGACTCATGTTGAGGTGCCTGAGGATTGGCGGAATGCGTGCATAGTGACATTGTACTAAGGCAAAGGGGATAGGAGTGAGTGCTCAAATTACAGAGGTATAAGTTTGTTGAGTATTCCTGGTAAATTATATGGGAGGGTATTGATTGAAAGGGTGAAGGCATGTACAGAGCATCAGATTGGGGAAGAGCAGTGTGGTTTCAGAAGTGGTAGAGAATGTGTGTATCAGGTGTTTGCTTTGAAGAATGTATGTGAGAAATACTTAGAAAAGCAAATGGATTTGTATGTAGCATTTATGGATCTGGATAAGGCATATGATAGAGTTGATAGAGATGCTCTGTGGAAGGTATTAAGAATATATGGTGTGGGAGGCAAGTTGTTAGAAGCAGTGAAAAGTTTTTATCGAGGATGTAAGGCATTGTACGTGTAGGAAGAGAGGAAAGTGACTGTTCTCAGTGAATGTAGGTTTGCGGCAGGGGTTTGTGATGTCTCCATGTTGTTTAATTTGTTTATGGATGGGGTTGTTAGGGAGGTGAATGCAAGAGTTTTGGAGAGAGGGGCAAGTATGAAGTCTGTTGGGGATGAGAGAGCTTGGGAAGTGAGTCAGTTGTTGTTCGCTGATGATACAGCGCTGGTGGCTGATTCGTGTGAGAAACTGCAGAAGCTGGTGACTGAGTTTGGTAAAGTGTGTGGAAGAAGAAAGTTAAGAGTAAATGTGAATAAGAGCAAGGTTATTAGGTACAGTAGGGTTGAGGGTCAAGTCAATTGTGAGGTGAGTTTGAATGGAGAAAAACTTGAGGAAGTGAAGTGTTTTAGATATCTGGGAGTGGATCTGGCAGCGGATGGAACCATGGAAGCGGAAGTGGATCATAGGGTGGGGGAGGGGGCGAAAATTCTGGGAGCCTTGAAGAATGTGTGGAAGTCGAGAACATTATCTCGGAAAGCAAAAATGGGTATGTTTGAAGGAATAGTGGTTCCAACAATGTTGTATGGTTGCGAGGCGTGGGCTATGGAAAGAGTTGTGCGCAGGAGGATGGATGTGCTGGAAATGAGATGTTTGAGGACAATGTGTGGTGTGAGGTGGTTTGATCGAGTAAGTAACGTAAGGGTAAGAAATAAAAAGAGCGTGGTTGAGAGAGCAGAAGACGGTGTTTTGAAATGGTTTGGGCACATGGAGAGAATGAGTGAGGAAAGATTGACCAAGAGGATATATGTGTCGGAGGTGGACGGAACGAGGAGAAGAGGGAGACCAAATTGGAGGTGGAAAGATGGAGTGAAAAAGATTTTGTGTGATCGGGGCCTGAACATGCAGGAGGGTGAAAGGAGGGCAAGGAATAGAGTGAATTGGAGCGATGTGGTATACCGGGGTTGACGTGCTGTCAGTGGATTGAATCAAGGTATGTGAAGCGTCTGGGGTAAACCATGGAAAGCTGTGTAGGTATGTATATTTGCGTGTGTGGACGTATGTATATACATGTGTATGGGGGTGGGTTGGGCCATTTCTTTCGTCTGTTTCCTTGCGCTACCTCGCAAACGCGGGAGACAGCGACAAAGAAAAAAAAAATGTATATATATATATATATATATATATATATATATATATATATATATATATATATACATATACAAATATACATATGTCGTAGAAGGCGACTAGAGGGGAAGGAATGCGGGGGGCCAGAAATCCTCTCCTCCTTGTATCTTAATTTTCTAAAAATGGGAAACAGAAGGAGTCAAGCGGGGAGTGCTCATCCCCCTAGTAGACTCAGATTGGGTTGTCTAAGTGTGTGTGGATGTATCTAAGATGTGAAAAAAAGGAGAGATAGGTAGTATTATTGAGGAAAGGTACCTGGATGTTTTGACTCTGAGTGAATGAAGCTCAAGGGTAAAGGGGAAGAGTGGTTTGGGAATGTCTTGGGTGTAAAGTCAGGTGTTAGTGAAAGGACAATAGCAAGGGAAGGAGTAGCAGTACTCCTGAAACAGGAGTTGTGGGAGTATATGATAGAATGTAAGAAAGTAAATTCTTGATTAATATGGGTATAACTGAAAGTTGATGGATAGAGATGGGTGATGGTGCATATGCACCTGGGCATGAGAAGAAAGATCATGAGAGCCAAGTGTTTTGGGAGCAGCTGAATGAGTGTGTTAGTGGTTTTGATGCACAAGACCGGGTTATAGTGATGGGTGATTTGAATGCAAAGGTTAGTAATGTGGCATTTGAGGGAATATTGGTATACATGGGGTGTTCAGTGTTGTAAATGGAAATGGTGAAGAACTTTTAGATTTATGTGCTGAAAAAGGACTGGTGATTGGGAATACCTGGTTTAAAAAGCGATATATACATAAGTATACGTTTGTAAGTAGGAGAGATGGTCAGAGATCGTTATTGTATTACGTGTTAATTGACAGGCGCGCGAAAGAGAGACTTTTGGATGTTAATGTGCTGAGAGGTGCAACTGGAGGGATATTTGATCATTCTCTTGTGGAGGCTAAGGAGAAGAATTGTATGGGTTTTCAGAAAAGAAGAGTGAATGTTGGGGTGAGGAGGGTTGTGAGAGTAAGTGAGATTGAGAAGGAGACTTCTGTGAGGAAGTACCGAGACAGATTGAGTACCGAATGGAAAAAGGTGAGAACAATGAAAGTAAGGGGAGTGGGGGAGGAATGGGATGTATTTAGGGAATCAGTGATGGAGTGCGCAAAAGATGCTTGTTGCATGAGAAGTGTGGGAGGTGGGTTGATTAGAAAGGGTAGTGAGTGGTGGGATGAAGAAGTAAGATTATTAGTGAAAGAGAGGAGAGAGGCATTTGGAAGATTTTTGCAGGGAAAAAATACAATTGAGTGGGAGATGTGTAAAAGAAAGAGACAGGAGGTCAAGAAGAACGTCCAAGAGGTGAAAAAGAGGGCAAATGAGAGTTGGGGTGAGACAGTCTCATTAAATTTTAGGGAGAATAAAAAGATGTTCTGGAAGGAGGTAAATAAAGTGCGTAAGACAAGGGAGCAAATGGGAACTTCAGTGAAGGGCGCTAATGGGGAGGTGAAAATAAGTAGTGGTGATGTGAGAAGGAGATGGAGTGAGTATTTTGAAGGTTTGTTGAATGTGTTTGATGATAGAGTGGCAGATATAGGGTGTTTTTGTCGAGGTGGTGTGCAAAGTGAGAGGGTTAGGGAAAATGATTTGGTAAACAGAGAAGAGGTAGTAAAAGCTTTGCGGAAGATGAAAGCCGGCAAGGCAGCAGGTTTGGATGGTATTGCAGTGGAATTTATTAAAAAAGGGGGTGACTGTATTGTTGACTGGTTGGTAAGGTTATTCAATGTATGTATGACTCATGTTGAGGTGCCTGAGGATTGGCGGAATGCGTGCATAGTGACATTGTACTAAGGCAAAGGGGATAGGAGTGAGTGCTCAAATTACAGAGGTATAAGTTTGTTGAGTATTCCTGGTAAATTATATGGGAGGGTATTGATTGAAAGGGTGAAGGCATGTACAGAGCATCAGATTGGGGAAGAGCAGTGTGGTTTCAGAAGTGGTAGAGAATGTGTGTATCAGGTGTTTGCTTTGAAGAATGTATGTGAGAAATACTTAGAAAAGCAAATGGATTTGTATGTAGCATTTATGGATCTGGATAAGGCATATGATAGAGTTGATAGAGATGCTCTGTGGAAGGTATTAAGAATATATGGTGTGGGAGGCAAGTTGTTAGAAGCAGTGAAAAGTTTTTATCGAGGATGTAAGGCATTGTACGTGTAGGAAGAGAGGAAAGTGACTGTTCTCAGTGAATGTAGGTTTGCGGCAGGGGTTTGTGATGTCTCCATGTTGTTTAATTTGTTTATGGATGGGGTTGTTAGGGAGGTGAATGCAAGAGTTTTGGAGAGAGGGGCAAGTATGAAGTCTGTTGGGGATGAGAGAGCTTGGGAAGTGAGTCAGTTGTTGTTCGCTGATGATACAGCGCTGGTGGCTGATTCGTGTGAGAAACTGCAGAAGCTGGTGACTGAGTTTGGTAAAGTGTGTGGAAGAAGAAAGTTAAGAGTAAATGTGAATAAGAGCAAGGTTATTAGGTACAGTAGGGTTGAGGGTCAAGTCAATTGTGAGGTGAGTTTGAATGGAGAAAAACTTGAGGAAGTGAAGTGTTTTAGATATCTGGGAGTGGATCTGGCAGCGGATGGAACCATGGAAGCGGAAGTGGATCATAGGGTGGGGGAGGGGGCGAAAATTCTGGGAGCCTTGAAGAATGTGTGGAAGTCGAGAACATTATCTCGGAAAGCAAAAATGGGTATGTTTGAAGGAATAGTGGTTCCAACAATGTTGTATGGTTGCGAGGCGTGGGCTATGGAAAGAGTTGTGCGCAGGAGGATGGATGTGCTGGAAATGAGATGTTTGAGGACAATGTGTGGTGTGAGGTGGTTTGATCGAGTAAGTAACGTAAGGGTAAGAAATAAAAAGAGCGTGGTTGAGAGAGCAGAAGACGGTGTTTTGAAATGGTTTGGGCACATGGAGAGAATGAGTGAGGAAAGATTGACCAAGAGGATATATGTGTCGGAGGTGGACGGAACGAGGAGAAGAGGGAGACCAAATTGGAGGTGGAAAGATGGAGTGAAAAAGATTTTGTGTGATCGGGGCCTGAACATGCAGGAGGGTGAAAGGAGGGCAAGGAATAGAGTGAATTGGAGCGATGTGGTATACCGGGGTTGACGTGCTGTCAGTGGATTGAATCAAGGTATGTGAAGCGTCTGGGGTAAACCATGGAAAGCTGTGTAGGTATGTATATTTGCGTGTGTGGACGTATGTATATACATGTGTATGGGGGTGGGTTGGGCCATTTCTTTCGTCTGTTTCCTTGCGCTACCTCGCAAACGCGGGAGACAGCGACAAAGAAAAAAAAAATGTATATATATATATATATATATATATATATATATATATATATATATATATATATATATATATATACATATACAAATATACATATGTCGTAGAAGGCGACTAGAGGGGAAGGAATGCGGGGGGCCAGAAATCCTCTCCTCCTTGTATCTTAATTTTCTAAAAATGGGAAACAGAAGGAGTCAAGCGGGGAGTGCTCATCCCCCTAGTAGACTCAGATTGGGTTGTCTAAGTGTGTGTGGATGTATCTAAGATGTGAAAAAAAGGAGAGATAGGTAGTATTATTGAGGAAAGGTACCTGGATGTTTTGACTCTGAGTGAATGAAGCTCAAGGGTAAAGGGGAAGAGTGGTTTGGGAATGTCTTGGGTGTAAAGTCAGGTGTTAGTGAAAGGACAATAGCAAGGGAAGGAGTAGCAGTACTCCTGAAACAGGAGTTGTGGGAGTATATGATAGAATGTAAGAAAGTAAATTCTTGATTAATATGGGTATAACTGAAAGTTGATGGATAGAGATGGGTGATGGTGCATATGCACCTGGGCATGAGAAGAAAGATCATGAGAGCCAAGTGTTTTGGGAGCAGCTGAATGAGTGTGTTAGTGGTTTTGATGCACAAGACCGGGTTATAGTGATGGGTGATTTGAATGCAAAGGTTAGTAATGTGGCATTTGAGGGAATATTGGTATACATGGGGTGTTCAGTGTTGTAAATGGAAATGGTGAAGAACTTTTAGATTTATGTGCTGAAAAAGGACTGGTGATTGGGAATACCTGGTTTAAAAAGCGATATATACATAAGTATACGTTTGTAAGTAGGAGAGATGGTCAGAGATCGTTATTGTATTACGTGTTAATTGACAGGCGCGCGAAAGAGAGACTTTTGGATGTTAATGTGCTGAGAGGTGCAACTGAAGGGATATTTGATCATTCTCTTGTGGAGGCTAAGGAGAAGAATTGTATGGGTTTTCAGAAAAGAAGAGTGAATGTTGGGGTGAGGAGGGTTGTGAGAGTAAGTGAGATTGAGAAGGAGACTTCTGTGAGGAAGTACCGAGACAGATTGAGTACCGAATGGAAAAAGGTGAGAACAATGAAAGTAAGGGGAGTGGGGGAGGAATGGGATGTATTTAGGGAATCAGTGATGGAGTGCGCAAAAGATGCTTGTTGCATGAGAAGTGTTTGAGGTGGGTTGATTAGAAAGGGTAGTGAGTGGTGGGATGAAGAAGTAAGATTATTAGTGAAAGAGAGGAGAGAGGCATTTGGAAGATTTTTGCAGGGAAAAAATACAATTGAGTGGGAGATGTGTAAAAGAAAGAGACAGGAGGTCAAGAAGAACGTCCAAGAGGTGAAAAAGAGGGCAAATGAGAGTTGGGGTGAGACAGTCTCATTAAATTTTAGGGAGAATAAAAAGATGTTCTGGAAGGAGGTAAATAAAGTGCGTAAGACAAGGGAGCAAATGGGAACTTCAGTGAAGGGCGCTAATGGGGAGGTGAAAATAAGTAGTGGTGATGTGAGAAGGAGATGGAGTGAGTATTTTGAAGGTTTGTTGAATGTGTTTGATGATAGAGTGGCAGATATAGGGTGTTTTTGTCGAGGTGGTGTGCAAAGTGAGAGGGTTAGGGAAAATGATTTGGTAAACAGAGAAGAGGTAGTAAAAGCTTTGCGGAAGATGAAAGCCGGCAAGGCAGCAGGTTTGGATGGTATTGCAGTGGAATTTATTAAAAAAGGGGGTGACTGTATTGTTGACTGGTTGGTAAGGTTATTCAATGTATGTATGACTCATGTTGAGGTGCCTGAGGATTGGCGGAATGCGTGCATAGTGACATTGTACTAAGGCAAAGGGGATAGGAGTGAGTGCTCAAATTACAGAGGTATAAGTTTGTTGAGTATTCCTGGTAAATTATATGGGAGGGTATTGATTGAAAGGGTGAAGGCATGTACAGAGCATCAGATTGGGGAAGAGCAGTGTGGTTTCAGAAGTGGTAGAGAATGTGTGTATCAGGTGTTTGCTTTGAAGAATGTATGTGAGAAATACTTAGAAAAGCAAATGGATTTGTATGTAGCATTTATGGATCTGGATAAGGCATATGATAGAGTTGATAGAGATGCTCTGTGGAAGGTATTAAGAATATATGGTGTGGGAGGCAAGTTGTTAGAAGCAGTGAAAAGTTTTTATCGAGGATGTAAGGCATTGTACGTGTAGGAAGAGAGGAAAGTGACTGTTCTCAGTGAATGTAGGTTTGCGGCAGGGGTTTGTGATGTCTCCATGTTGTTTAATTTGTTTATGGATGGGGTTGTTAGGGAGGTGAATGCAAGAGTTTTGGAGAGAGGGGCAAGTATGAAGTCTGTTGGGGATGAGAGAGCTTGGGAAGTGAGTCAGTTGTTGTTCGCTGATGATACAGCGCTGGTGGCTGATTCGTGTGAGAAACTGCAGAAGCTGGTGACTGAGTTTGGTAAAGTGTGTGGAAGAAGAAAGTTAAGAGTAAATGTGAATAAGAGCAAGGTTATTAGGTACAGTAGGGTTGAGGGTCAAGTCAATTGTGAGGTGAGTTTGAATGGAGAAAAACTTGAGGAAGTGAAGTGTTTTAGATATCTGGGAGTGGATCTGGCAGCGGATGGAACCATGGAAGCGGAAGTGGATCATAGGGTGGGGGAGGGGGCGAAAATTCTGGGAGCCTTGAAGAATGTGTGGAAGTCGAGAACATTATCTCGGAAAGCAAAAATGGGTATGTTTGAAGGAATAGTGGTTCCAACAATGTTGTATGGTTGCGAGGCGTGGGCTATGGAAAGAGTTGTGCGCAGGAGGATGGATGTGCTGGAAATGAGATGTTTGAGGACAATGTGTGGTGTGAGGTGGTTTGATCGAGTAAGTAACGTAAGGGTAAGAAATAAAAAGAGCGTGGTTGAGAGAGCAGAAGACGGTGTTTTGAAATGGTTTGGGCACATGGAGAGAATGAGTGAGGAAAGATTGACCAAGAGGATATATGTGTCGGAGGTGGACGGAACGAGGAGAAGAGGGAGACCAAATTGGAGGTGGAAAGATGGAGTGAAAAAGATTTTGTGTGATCGGGGCCTGAACATGCAGGAGGGTGAAAGGAGGGCAAGGAATAGAGTGAATTGGAGCGATGTGGTATACCGGGGTTGACGTGCTGTCAGTGGATTGAATCAAGGTATGTGAAGCGTCTGGGGTAAACCATGGAAAGCTGTGTAGGTATGTATATTTGCGTGTGTGGACGTATGTATATACATGTGTATGGGGGTGGGTTGGGCCATTTCTTTCGTCTGTTTCCTTGCGCTACCTCGCAAACGCGGGAGACAGCGACAAAGAAAAAAAAAATGTATATATATATATATATATATATATATATATATATATATATATATATATATATATATATATATACATATACAAATATACATATGTCGTAGAAGGCGACTAGAGGGGAAGGAATGCGGGGGGCCAGAAATCCTCTCCTCCTTGTATCTTAATTTTCTAAAAATGGGAAACAGAAGGAGTCAAGCGGGGAGTGCTCATCCCCCTAGTAGACTCAGATTGGGTTGTCTAAGTGTGTGTGGATGTATCTAAGATGTGAAAAAAAGGAGAGATAGGTAGTATTATTGAGGAAAGGTACCTGGATGTTTTGACTCTGAGTGAATGAAGCTCAAGGGTAAAGGGGAAGAGTGGTTTGGGAATGTCTTGGGTGTAAAGTCAGGTGTTAGTGAAAGGACAATAGCAAGGGAAGGAGTAGCAGTACTCCTGAAACAGGAGTTGTGGGAGTATATGATAGAATGTAAGAAAGTAAATTCTTGATTAATATGGGTATAACTGAAAGTTGATGGATAGAGATGGGTGATGGTGCATATGCACCTGGGCATGAGAAGAAAGATCATGAGAGCCAAGTGTTTTGGGAGCAGCTGAATGAGTGTGTTAGTGGTTTTGATGCACAAGACCGGGTTATAGTGATGGGTGATTTGAATGCAAAGGTTAGTAATGTGGCATTTGAGGGAATATTGGTATACATGGGGTGTTCAGTGTTGTAAATGGAAATGGTGAAGAACTTTTAGATTTATGTGCTGAAAAAGGACTGGTGATTGGGAATACCTGGTTTAAAAAGCGATATATACATAAGTATACGTTTGTAAGTAGGAGAGATGGTCAGAGATCGTTATTGTATTACGTGTTAATTGACAGGCGCGCGAAAGAGAGACTTTTGGATGTTAATGTGCTGAGAGGTGCAACTGGAGGGATATTTGATCATTCTCTTGTGGAGGCTAAGGAGAAGAATTGTATGGGTTTTCAGAAAAGAAGAGTGAATGTTGGGGTGAGGAGGGTTGTGAGAGTAAGTGAGATTGAGAAGGAGACTTCTGTGAGGAAGTACCGAGACAGATTGAGTACCGAATGGAAAAAGGTGAGAACAATGAAAGTAAGGGGAGTGGGGGAGGAATGGGATGTATTTAGGGAATCAGTGATGGAGTGCGCAAAAGATGCTTGTTGCATGAGAAGTGTGGGAGGTGGGTTGATTAGAAAGGGTAGTGAGTGGTGGGATGAAGAAGTAAGATTATTAGTGAAAGAGAGGAGAGAGGCATTTGGAAGATTTTTGCAGGGAAAAAATACAATTGAGTGGGAGATGTGTAAAAGAAAGAGACAGGAGGTCAAGAAGAACGTCCAAGAGGTGAAAAAGAGGGCAAATGAGAGTTGGGGTGAGACAGTCTCATTAAATTTTAGGGAGAATAAAAAGATGTTCTGGAAGGAGGTAAATAAAGTGCGTAAGACAAGGGAGCAAATGGGAACTTCAGTGAAGGGCGCTAATGGGGAGGTGAAAATAAGTAGTGGTGATGTGAGAAGGAGATGGAGTGAGTATTTTGAAGGTTTGTTGAATGTGTTTGATGATAGAGTGGCAGATATAGGGTGTTTTTGTCGAGGTGGTGTGCAAAGTGAGAGGGTTAGGGAAAATGATTTGGTAAACAGAGAAGAGGTACTAAAAGCATTGCGATAGATGAAAGCCGGCAAGGCAGCAGGTTTGGATGTTATTGCAGTGGAATCTATTTAAAAAGGGGGTGACTGTATTGTTGTCTGGTTGGTAAGGTTATTTAATGTATGTATGACTCATAGTGAGGTGCCTTAGGATTGGCGGTATGCGTGCATAGTGCCACTGTACAAAGGAAAAGGGGATAAGATTGAGTTCTCAAATTACAGAGGTATAAGTTTGTTGAGTATTCCTGGTAAATTATATGGGAGGGTATTGATTGAGAGAGTGAAGGCATGTACAGAGCATCAGATTGGGGAAGAGCAGTGTGGTTTCAGAAGTGGTAGAGGATGTGTGGATCAGGTGTTTGCTTTGAAGAATGTATTTGAGAAAAACTTAGAAAAGCAAATGGATTTGTATGTAGAATTTATGGATCTGGAGAAGGAATATGATAGAGTTGATAGAGATGCTCTGTGGAAGGTATTAAGAACATATTATGTGGGAGGCAAGTTGTTAGAAGCAGTGAAAAGTTTTTATCGAGGATGTAAGGCATGTATACGTGTAGGAAGAGAGGAAAGTGATTGGTTCTTAGTAAATGTAGGTTTGCGGCATGGGTGTGTGATGTCTCCATGGTTGTTTAATTTGTTTATGAATGGGGTTGTTAGGGAGATGAATGCAAGAGTTTTGGAAAGCGGTGGTAAGTATGAAGTCTGTTGTGGATGAGAGAGTTTGGGAAGTGAGTCAGTTGTTGTTCGCTGATGATACAGCGCTGGTGGCTGATTCATGTACGAAACTACAAAAGCTGGTGACTGAGTTTGGTAAAGTGTGTGAAAGAAGAAAGTTAAGAGGAAATGTGAAAAAGAGTAAGGTTATTAGGTACAGTAGGGTTGAGGGTCAAGTCAATTGGGAGGTAAGTTTGAATAGAGAAAAACTTGAGGAAGAAAAGTGTTTTAGATATCTGGGAGTGGATCTGGCAGCGGATGGAACGATGGAAGCGGAAGTGAATCATAGGGTGGGGGAGGGGACGAAAATCCTGGGAGCCTTGAAGAATGTGTGGAAGTCGAGAATATTATCTCGGAGAGTAAAAATGGGTATGTTTGAAGGAATAGTGGTTCCAACAATGTTGTATGGTTGCGAGGCTTGGGCTATGGATAGAGTTGTGCGCAGGAGGTGGATGTTCTGGAAATGAGATGTTTGAGGACAATATGTGGTGTGAGGTGGTTTGATCGAGTAAGTCATTTAAGGGTAAGAGAGATCAGTGGAAATAAAAAGAGCGTGGTTGAGAGAGCAGAAGAGGGTGTTTTGAAATGGTTTGGGCACATGGAGAGAATGATTGAGGAAAGATTAACCAAGAGGATATATGTGTCGGAGGTAGAGGGAACGAGGAGAAGTGGGAGACCAAATTTGAGGTGGAAAGATAGAGTGAAAAAGATTTTGAGTGATCGGGGCCTGAACATGCAGGAGGGTGAAAGGCGGGCAAGGAATAGAGTGAATTGGATCGATGTGGTATACGGGGTTGACGTGCTGTCAGTGGATTGAATCAGGGCATGTGAAGTCTATGGGGTAAAACATGTAAAGTTGTGTGGGGCCTGGATGTGGAAAGGGAGCTGTGGTGTCGGGCATTATTGCATGACATCTAGAGACTGAGTGTAAACGAATGGGGCCTTTGTTGTCTTTTCCTAGCGCTATCTCGCACACATGAGGGGGGAGGGGGATGGTATTCCATGTGTGGTGAGGTGGCGATGGTAATGAATAAAGGCAGACAGTGTGAATAGTGTGCATGGGTATATATGTATGTGTCTGTGTGTGTATATATATGTGTACATTGAGATGTATAGGTATATATATTTGCGTGTGTGGACGTGTATGTATATACATGTGTATGGGGGTGGGTTGGGCCATTTCTATCGTCTGTTTCCTTGCGCTCCCTCGCAAACGCGGGAGACAGCGACAAAGGCAAATAAAAAAAAATTAATAATATGTATATATTTTTCTTTTTTTTTTTTTTGCTTTGTCGCTGTCTCCTGGGTTTGCGAGGTAGCGCAAGGAAAGAGACGAAAGAAATGGCCCAATCCACCCCCATACGCATGTATATCCATACAATTCCACACACGCAGATATACATACCCATACATCTCAATGTACACATATGTATACACACACAGACACACACATATATAAACATGCGTACAATTCACACTGTCTGCCTTTATTCATTCCCATCGCCACCTCGCCACACATGGATTAAAATCCCCCTCCCCCCTCATGTGTGCGAGGTAGCGCTAAGAAAAGACAACAAAGGCCCAATTCGTTCAGACTCAGTCTCTAGCTGTCATGCAGTAATGTCCGAAACCACAGCTCCCTTTCCACATCCAGGCCCAACAGAACTTTCCATGTTTTACCCCAGACGCTTCACATGCGCTGATGCAATCCATTGACAGCACGTTGACCCCCGTATACCACATCGATATAATTCACTCTATTCCTTGCCCGCCTTTCACCCTCCTGCATGTTCAGGCCCCGATCACTCAAAATCTTTTTCACTCCATCTTTCCACCTCCAATTTGTTCTCCCACTTCTCCTCGTTCCCTCCACCTCGACACATATATTCCCTTGGTCAATCTTTCCTCACTCATTCTCTCCATGTGCCCAAACCATTTCAAAACACCATCTTCTGCTCTCTCAACCACGATCTTTTTATATCCACACATCTCTCTTATCCTTACATTACTTATTCGATCAAACCACCTCACACCACATATTTTCCTCAAACATTTCATTTCCAGCACATCCACCCTCCTGCGCACAACTCTATCCATAGCCCACGCCTCACAACCATACAACATTGTTGGAACCACTATTCCTTCAAACATACCCATTTTTGCTTTCCGAGATAATGTTCTCGACTTCCACACATTCTTCAAGGCTCCCAGGATTCTCGCCCCCTCCCCCACCATATGATTCACTTCCGCTTCCATGGTTCCATCCGCTGCCAGATCCACTCCCAGATATCTAATACACTTTACTTCCTCCATTTTTTCTCCATTGAAACTTACCTCCCAATTGACTTGACCCTCAACCCTACTGTACCTAATAACCTTGCTCTTATTCACATTTACTTTTAACTTTCTTCTTTCACACACTTTACAATACTCAGTCACCAGCTGCTGCAGTTTCTCACATGAATCAGCCTCCATCGCTGTATCATCAGCGAACAACAACTGACTCACTTCCCAAGCTCTCTCATCCCCAACAGACTTCATACTTGCCCCTCTTTCCAAAACTCTTGCATTCACCTCCCTAACAACCCCATTCATAAACAAATTAAACAACCATGGGGACATCACACACCCCTGCCGCAAACATACATTCACTGAGAACCAATCACTTTCCTCTCTTCCTACACGTACACATGCCTTACATCCTCGATAAAAACTTTTCACTGCTTCTAACAACTTGCCTCCCACACCATATATTCTTAGTACCTTCCAGAGAGCATGTCTATCAAGTCTATCATATGCCTTCTCCAGATCCATAAATGCTATATACAAATCCATTTGCTTTTCTAAGTATTTCTCGCATACATTCTTCAAAGCAAACTCCTGATCCACACATCCTCTACCACTTCTGAAACCACACTGCTCTGATGCTCTGTACTTGCCTTCACCCTCTCAATCAATGCCCTCCCATATAATTTACCAGGAATACTCAACAAAGTTATACCTCTGTAATTTGAGCACTCAATCTTATCCCCTTTGCCTTTGTACAATGGCAGTATGCACGCATTCCGCCAATCCTCAGGCACCTCACCATGAATCATACAAACATTAAATAACCTTACCAACCAGTCAGCAATACACTCATCCCCTTTTTTAATAAATTACACTGCAATATCATCCAAACCCGCTGCCTTGCCAGTTTTCATCTTCCCCAAAGCTTTTACTACCTCCTCTCTGTTTTCCAAATTATTTTCCGTAACCCTCTCACTTTGCACACCACCTCGACCAAAACACCCTATATCTGCCACTCTATCATCAAACACATTCAACAAACCTTCAAAATACAAACTCCATCTCCTTCTTACATAACCACTACTTGTTATCATCTCCCCATTAGCCCCCTTAACTGAAGTTTCCATTTCTTCCCTTGTCTTACGCACACTTTATTTACCTCCTTCCAAAACATCTTTTTATTCTCCCTAAAATTTAATGATACTTTCTCACACCAACTCTCATTTGCCCTCTTTTTCACCTCTTGCACCATTCTCTTGACCTCTTGCCTCTTTCTTTTATACATCCGCCTCTGATTTGCATTATTTCCCTGCAAAAAGCGTCCAAATGCCTCTCTTCTCTTTCACTAATAATCTTGCTTCTTCATCCCACCACTCACTACCCTTTCTGATCAGCCCAACTCCCACGCTTCTCATGCAACATGCGTCTTTTGCGCAAGCCATCAGTTTCCCTAAATATATCCCATTCCTCCCCCAATCTCCTTACCTCCTTTGTTCTCACCTCTATCCATTCTGTACTCAGTCTCTCCTGGTACTTCCTCACACAAGTCTTCTTCCCAAGCTCACTTACTTTCGCCACTCTTTTCACCCTAACATTCTCTCCTCTTTTCTGAAAACCTCTACAAATCTTCACCTTCACCTCCACAAGATAATGATCACACATCCCTCCAGTTGCACCTCTTAGCACATTAACATCCAAAAATCTGTCTTTCGTGCGCCTATCAATTAACACGTAATCCAATAACGTCTCTGGCCATCTCTCCTACTTACATACGTATACTTATGTATATCTCTCTATTTAAACCAGGTATTCAGAATCACCAGTCCTTTTTCAGCACATAAGCCCACAAGCTCTTCACCATTTCCATTTACAACATTGAACACCCCATGTATACCACTTATTTCTTAAACTGCCATATTACTCACCTTTGCATGTTAATCACTCATCTCTATAACCCGGTCTCGTGCATCAAAACCACTAACACACTCATTCAGCTTCTCCCAAAACACTTGCCTCTCATGATCTTTCTTCTTATGCCAAGGTGCATATGCACCAATAATCACCCATCTCTCTCCATCCACTTTCAGTTTTGCCCATATCAATCTAGAGTTTACTTTCTTGCACTCTATCACATATTCCCACCACTCCTGTTTCATAAATATATATATATATATATATATATATATATATATATATATACATATATATATATATATATATATATATATATATATATATATATATATATATATTCTTCATCACTGGGGATAGGGGTGAAAGAATACTTCCCACGCATTCCTCACGTGTCGTAGAAGGCGACTAAAGGGGACGGGATCGGGGGCTTGAGACCCTTCCCTCATTGTATTTTAACTTTCTAAAAGGGGAAACAGAAGGAGTCACGTGGGGTGTTCTCATCCACCTCGAAGGATCAGATTGGTTTGTGTAAATGTGTGTGGATGTAACCAAGATGAGAAAAAAGGAGAGATATGTAGTATGTTTGAGGAAAGTAACTTGGAGTGTCTGGCTGTAAATGAAACGGAGCTAAAGGGTTAAGAGGAAGAGTGGTTTGGGAATGTCTTGTGAGTGAAGTCAGGGGTTGGTGAGAGGACAAGAGCAGGGGAAGAAGTAGCAATACTCCTGAAACAGGAGTGGTGGGAGTATATGATCGAGTGTAAGAAAGTAAACTCTAGATTGATATAGGTAAAACTGAAAGTGGGTGGAGAGAGATGGGTGATTATTGGTGCATATGCACCTGGGCATGAGAAGATCATGAGAGACAAGTGTTTTGGGAGCAGCTGAGTGAGTGTGTCAGTAGTTTCGATGCACGAGACCGGGCTATAGTGATGGGTGATTTGAATGCTAAGGTGAGTAATGTGGTCGTTGAGGGAATAATTGGTGTACATAGGATGTTTAGTATTGTAAATGGAAATGGTAAAGAATTTGTAGATTTGTGCGCTGAGAAAGGACTGGTGATTGGGAATACCTGGTTTAAAAAGAGAGATATACATAAGAATACGTATGTAAGTAGGAGAGATGGCCAGAGAGCATTATTGGATTACGTGTTAATTAATAGGCACGCAAAAGAGAGACTTTTGGATGTTAATGTGCTGAGAGGTGCAACTGGAGGGATGTCTGATCATTATCTTGTGGAGGCGAAGGTGAAGATTTGTAGGATTTCTAGAAAAGAAGAGAGAATGTTGGGGTGAAGAGAGTGGTGAGAGTAAGAGAGCTTGGGAAGGAGACTTGTGTGAGGAAGTACCAGGAGAGACTGATTATAAAATGGAAAAAGGTGAGAACAAAGGATGCAAGGGGAGTGGTTGAGGAATGTGATGAATTTAGGGAAGCAGTGGTGGCTTACGCAAAAGAAGCATGTAGCATGAGAAAGGTTGAAGGTAGACAGATAAGAAAGGGTAGTGCGTAGTGAGATGAAGAAGTAGTTAGTGAAAGAGAAGAGAGAGGTATTATACGATTTTTTCAGGGAAGTATTGCACATGAATGGTAGATGTGTAAAAGAAAGAAGTAGGAGGTAAGAAAAATGTGCATGAGGTGAAAAAGAGGGCAAATGAAAGTTGGGGTGAGAGAGTATCAATAAATTTTTGGGAGAGTAAAAAGTTGTTTTGGAAGGAGGTAAATAAAGTGCGTAAGGCAAGACAACAAATGATAACATTGGTAAAGGAGGCAAATGGAGAGGTATTAACACGTAGTGATGAAGGGAGAAGGAGATGGAGTGAATGTTTTGATGGTTTGTTGAATGTGTTTGATGTGGCAGATATAGGGTGTTTTGGTTGGGGTGGTGTGCGAAGTGAGAGGATCAGGGAAAATGGTTTAGTGAACAGAGAAGAGGTAGTGAAAGCTCTGCGGAAGATGAAAGCCGGCAAGGCGGCGGGTTTGGATGGTACTGCAGTGGAAATGATAAAAAAAGGGGGAGATTGTGTTTTTGATTTTTTGGTAAGGACATTCAGTATATGTATGGATCATAATTAAGTGCCTGGGGACTGGTGGAATGGATACATAGTGCCATTGTACAAAGGCAAAGGAAATAAAGGTGATTGAGAGGATAAAGGCATGTATAGAGCATCAGTTTGGGGAAGAGCACTGTGGTTTCAAAAGCGGTAGAGGATGTGTGGGTCAGGTGTTTGTTTTGAAGAATGTATGTGAGAAATACTTAGAAAATCAAATTGATTTGCATGTAGCATTTATGGATCTGGAGATGGCATATGATAGGGTGGATAGAGATGCTTTGTGGAAGGTCTTAAGAGTATATGCTGTGGGAGGTAAGTTCCTAAAAGCAGTAAAAAGTTTTTACCAAGGATGTAATGCATGTGTACAAGTAAGAAGAGAGGAAAGTGATTGGTTCCCATTAAATGCCTGTTTGCGGCAGGGGTGTGTCATGTCTCCATGTTTGTTTAATTTGTTTATGGATGGGGTGGTTAGGGAGGTGAATGCAAAAGTTTTGGAGAGAGGGGCAAGCATACAGTCAGTTTGGATGAGAGGGCTTGGAGATTGTGTCAGTTGTTGTTAGCTGATGATACATCGCTGGTGACTGATTCGGGTTAGAAGTTGCAGATGTTCTTGACTGAATTTGGTAAAGTTGAGAGTAAATGTGAATTGCAGTAAATTGATAGGTTCAGTAGAATTGAGGGACAGGTTATTAGGGAGGTAAGTTTGAATGGAGAAGAATTGGAGGAACTGAAGTGTTTTAGATATCTGGGAGTAGATTTGTCAGCGGATGAAACCATGGAAGCGGAAGTGAGTTACAGGAGCGAAGGTCGTGGGAGCATTGAAGAATGTGTGGAAGGCGAGAACGTTATCTCGGCGAGCAAAATGTGGTTACAACTATGTTTTATGGTTGTGAGACGTGGGCTATAGATAGGGTTGTGCGGAGGAAAGGGGATATGTTGGAAATGAAATGTTTGAGGACAATATATGGTGTGAGGTACTTTGATCGAGTAAGTAATGAAAGGGTAAGAGAGATGTGTGGTAATACAAAAGAGTTGAAAAAGAGTGTGGTTGAGACAGCAGAATAGGGTGCCTTGAAATGGTTTGGTCACATCGAGAGAATGATTCAGGAAAGATTGACAAAGAAGATTTATGTGTCAGAGGTGGAACGCAACCAGAGAATTGGGAGACCAAACTGAAGGTGGAAGGATGGAGTGAAAAGGATTTTCAGTGATCGGGACCTGAACATACATGAGGGTGAAAGGCATGCCAGGAATAGAGTGAATTGGAACGATGTGGAATACCGGGGTCGACTTGCTGTCAGTGGATTCATCTAGAGCAAATGAAGCGTCTGGGGTAAACCATGGAAAGTTGTGTAGGGCCTGGATGTGGAAAGGGAGCTGTGGTTTTGGTGCATTACACATGACAGACAGAGGCTGAGTGTGAACGAATGAGACCATTTTTGTCTGTACCTGGCGCTGCCTCGCTGGAAGGAGGGGGGAATGCTATGTCATGTGTGGCTGGGTGGCGACGGAAATGAATAAAGGCAGCAAGTATGAATATGTGCATGTGTGTTCACGTATATGACTGTGTATGTAAATATATGTATACGTTGAAATGTATATGCACGTATATGCGGGTTGGTCATTCCTCATCTGTATCCTTGCGCTACCTTCCAATGAATAAATCAATTATATATATATATATATATATATATATATATATATATATATATATATATATATATATATATATATATATATATATATATATATATATATATATATATATATATATATATATATATATATATACATATATATACATTTATTTATTTATTTATCTATTTTTATATTTAGTTTGCTTTGTCACTGTCTCCCAAGTTAGCGAGGTAGCGCAAGCAAACACACGAAAGAAATGGCCCAACCCACCCACATACACATGTGTATACATACACGCCTACACACGCAAATATACATACCTATACATCTCAACGTATACATATATATACACACACAGACATAAACGTATATACACATGTACATAATTCATACTATCTGCCTTTATTCATTCCCATCGCCACCTTGCCACACATGATATAACAACCCCCTCCAACCTCAAGTGTGCGAGGTAGCGCTAGGAAAAGACAACAAAGGCCCCATTCGTTCACACTCAGTCTCTAGCTGTCATATAATAATGCACCGAAACAACAGCTCCCTTTCCACATCCAGGCCCCACAGAACATTCCATGGTGTACCCCATACGCTTCACATGCCCTGGTTCAATCCATTGACAGCACGTCGACCGCGGTATACCACATCGTTTCAGTTCACTCTATTCCTTGCACGCCTTTCACCTTCCTGCATGTTCAGGCCCCGATCACTCAAAATCTTCTTCACTCCATCTTTCCACCTCCAATTTGGTCTCCCACTTCTCCTCGTTCCCTCCACCTCTGACACGTATATCCTCTTTGTCAATCTTTCCTCACTCATTCTCTCCATGTGACCAAACCCCTTCAAAACACCCACTTCAGCTCTCTTAACTACACTCTTTTCATTACAACACATATCTCTTACCCTACCATTAATTACTCGATCAAACCACCTCACACCACATATTGTCCTCAAACATCTCATTTCCAGCACATCCACCCTCCTGCGCATAACTCTATCCACAGCCCACGCCTCGCAACCATACAACATTGTTGGAACCACTATTCCTTCAAATATACCTATTTTTGCTTTCCGAGATAATGTTCTCGACATCCACATATTCTTCAAGCCTCCCAGAATTTTCGCCCCCTCCCCCACCCTATGATTCACTTCCGCCTCCATGGTTTCATCCGCTGCCAAATCCACTCCCAGATATCTAAAACACTTCATTTCCTCCACTATTTCTCCATTCAAACTTACCTCCTATTGACTTAACCCTCTACCCTAATGTACCCAATAACCTTGCTCTTATTCCCATTTACTCGCAGTTTCCTTCTTTCACACACTTTCCCAAACTCAGTCACCAGCTTCTACAGTTTCCCACATGAATCAGCTACCAACGCTGTATCATCAGCGAACAACAACTGATTTAATTCCCAAGCTCTATCATCAACAACAGACTGCATACTTTCCGTTGTTTCCAAAACTCTTGCATTCATCTCGCTAAAAACCCCATCCATAAACAAATCAGAGAACCATGGAGACATCACATATCCCTGCCGCAAACCTACATTCACTGAGAACCAATCATTTTCCTCTCTTCCTACACGTACACATGCCTTATTTCCTCGATAAAAACTTTTCGCTGCTTCTAACAACTTGCTTCCCACACCATATATTTTCAATGCCTTCCACTGAGCATCTCTATCAACTCTATCATATGCGTTCTCCAGTTCCATAAATGCTATATACAAATCCACTTGCTTTTACCCAATCTGATGTTCTGTACATATATATACATATATATATATATATATATATATATATATATATATATATATATATATATATATATATATATATATATATATATATATATATATATATATATATATATATATATATATATATATATATATAAATATATATATATATAAATATATATATATATATATATATATATATATATATATATATATATTTTTTTTTTTTTTTATACTTTGTCGCTGTCTCCCGCGTTTGCGAGGTAGCGCAAGGAAACAGACGAAAGAAATGGCCCAACCCCCCCCCATACACATGTATATACATACGTCCACACACGCAAATATACATACCTACACAGCTTTCCATGGTTTACCCCAGACGCTTCACATGCCTTGATTCAATCGACTGACAGCACGTCAACCCCGGTATACCACATCGCTCCAATTCACTCTGTTCCTTGCCCTCCTTTCACCCTCCTGCATGTTCAGGCCCCAATCACACAAAATCTTTTTCACTCCATCTTTCCACCTCCAATTTGGTCTCCCTCTTCTCCTTGTTCCCTCCACCTCCAACACATATATCCTCTTGGTCAATCTTTCCTCACTCATCCTCTCCATGTGCCCA
The DNA here is from genome assembly GCF_036320965.1 of Panulirus ornatus. Lineage (NCBI taxonomy): Eukaryota > Metazoa > Arthropoda > Malacostraca > Decapoda > Palinuridae > Panulirus > Panulirus ornatus. The sequence continues at coordinate 24,973,282 of NC_092243.1, read as the reverse complement.
AACCACTTCAAAACACCCTCTTCTTCTCTCTCAACCACGCTCTTTTTATTTCCACACATCTCTCTTACCCTTACGTTACTCACTCGATCAAACCACCTCACACCACACATTGTCCTCAAACATCTCATTTCCAGCACATCCATCCTCCTGCGCACAACTCTATCCATAGCCCACGCCTCGCAACCATACAACATTGTTGGAACCACTATTCCCTCAAACATACCCATTTTTGCTTCCCGAGATAATGTTCTCGACTTCCACACATTCTTCAAGGCCCCCAGAATTTTCGCCCCCTCCCCCACCCTATGATCCACTTCCGCTTCCATGGTTCCATCCGCTGACAGATCCACTCCCAGATATCTAAAACACTTCACTTCCTCCAGTTTTTCTCCATTCAAACTCACCTCCCAATTGACTTGACCCTCAACCCTACTGTACCTAATAACCTTGCTCTTATTCACATTTACTCTTAACTTTCTTCTTTCACACACTTTACCAAACTCAGTCACCAGCTTCTGCAGTTTCACACATGAATCAGCCACCAGCGCTGTATCATCAGCGAACAACAACTGACTCACTTCCCAAGCTCTCTCATCCCCAACAGACTTCATACTTGCCCCTCTTTCCAAAACTCTTGCATTTACCTCCCTAACAACCCCATCCATAAACAAATTAAACAACCATGGAGACATCACACACCCCTGCCGCAAACCTACATTCACTGAGAACCAATCACTTTCCTCTCTTCCTACACGTACACATGCCTTACATCCTCGATAAAAACTTCTCACTGCTTCTAACAACTTTCCTCCCACACCATATATTCTTAATACCTTCCACAGAGCATCTCTATCAACTCTATCATATGCCTTCTCCAGATCCATAAATGCTACATACAAATCCATTTGCTTTTCTAAGTATTTCTCACATACATTCTTCAAAGCAAACACCTGATCCACACATCCTCTACCACTTCTGAAACCACACTGCTCTTCCCCAATCTGATGCTCTGTACATGCCTTCACCCTCTCAATCAATACCCTCCCATATAATTTACCAGGAATACTCAACAAACTTATACCTCTGTAATTTGAGCACTCACTCTTATCCCCTTTGCCTTTGTACAATGGCACTATGCACGCATTCCGCCAATCCTCAGGCACCTCACCATGAGTCATACATACATTAAATAACCTTACCAACCAGTCAACAATACAGTCGTCCCCTTTTTTAATAAATTCCACTGCAATACCATCCAAACCTGCTGCCTTGCCGGCTTTCATCTTCCGCAAAGCTTTCACTACCTCTTCTCTGTTTACCAAATCATTTTCCCTAACCCTCTCAATCTGCACACCACTTCGACCAAAACACCCTATATCTGCCACTCTATCATCAAACACATTCAACAAACCTTCGAAATACTCACTCCATCTCCTTCTCACATCACCACTACTTGTTATCACCTCCCCATTTGCGCCCTTCATTGAAGTTCCCATTTGCTCCCTTGTCTTACGCACTTTATTTACCTCCTTCCACAACATCTTTTTATTCTCCCTAAAATTTAATGATACTCTCTCACCCCAACTCTCATTTGCCCTTTTTTTCACCTCTTGCACCTTTCCCTTGACCTCCTGTCTCTTTCTTTTATACATCTCCCACTCAATTGCATTTCTTCCCTGCAAAAATCGTCCAAATGCCTCTCTCTTCTCTTTCACTAATACTCTTACTTCTTCATCCCACCACTCACTACCCTTTCTAATCAACCCACCTCCCACTCTTCTCATGCCACAAGCATCTTTTGCGCAATCCATCACTGATTCCCTAAATACATCCCATTCCTCCCCCACTCCCCTTACTTCCATTGTTCTCACCTTTTTCCATTCTGTACTCAGTCTCTCCTGGTACTTCCTCATACAGGTCTCCTTCTGAAGCTCACTTACTCTCACCACCCTCTTCACCCCAACATTCACTCTTCTTTTCTGAAAACCCATACAAATCTTCACCTTAGCCTCCACAAGATAATGATCAGACATCCCTCCAGTTGCACCTCTCAGCACATTAACATCCAAAAGTCTCTCTTTCGCACGCCTGTCAATTAACACGTAATCCAATAACGCTCTCTGGCCATCTCTCCTACTTACATAAGTATACTTATGTATATCTCGCTTTTTAAACCAGGTATTCCCAATCATCAGTCCTTTTTCAGCACATAAATCTACAAGCTCTTCACCATTTCCATTTACAACACTGAACACCCCATGTATACCAATTATTCCCTCAACTGCCACATTACTCACCTTTGCATTCAAATCACCCATCACTATAACCCGGTCTCGTGCATCAAAACCACTAACACACTCATTCAGCTGCTCCCAAAACACTTGCCTCTCTTGATCTTTCTTCTCATGCCCAGGTGCATAAGCACCAATAATCACCCACCTCTCTCCATCAACTTTCAGTTTTACCCATATTAATCGAGAATTGAATTTCTTACACTCTATCACATACTCCCACAACTCCTGTTTCAGGAGTATTGCTACTCCTTCCCTTGCTCTTGTCCTCTCACTAACCCCTGACTTTACTCCCCAGACATTCCCAAACCACTCTTCCCCTTTACCCTTGAGCTTCGTTTCACTCAGAGCCAAAACATCCAGGTTCCTTTCCTCAAACATACTACCTATCTCTCCTTTTTTCACATCTTGGTTACATCCACACACATTTAGGCACCCCACTCTGAGCCTTCGAGGAGGATGAGCACTCCCCGCGTGACTCCTTCTTCTGTTTCCCATTTTTAGAAAGTTAATACAAGGAGGGGAGGATTTCTGGCCCCCCGCTCCCGTCCCCTCTAGTCGCTTTCTACGACACGCGAGGAATACGTGGGAAGTATTCTTTCACCTCTATCCCCAGGGATAATATACATATATATATACATATACACACACACACACATACACATACACACGCACATATACACACACACACACACATACATATATATACATATGAAAAATGTACGAAACAATTTAGAAAACTGAAACTTCTAGCTTGAAATGAATGAAAAAAATGAATGTCACATAATGGTTCAACCTCTGGCTATGGAAAAAAGGAAATGTATAATTTATTTACACAAACGTCAATATCAGTTCTCATCAATTAAACCCCTGTATCAATAGGCTTCAATGTCTAAGCTACATTTTTCTCCAATTTCACTATTTTCCTTCATATTTTCAATTGTGTCTGAAGGTTCTACTTCAAGATTGATTGTTTTTTCCAGTAAGGGTCTTCACATCTTGGTTACATCCACACACATTTAGGCACCCCACTCTGAGCCTTCGAGGAGGATGCTTTACTTGTGGTGCTGACTTCCCGTTGCAGGAATTTGGAGTCAGTCCTCGGCTGTCACCTGGCGGCTCCTGGTTTTCAGGTTTTATTTTGCTTCATCGCAGTCTCCCGCGTTAGCGAGGTAGCGCAAGGAAACAGACGAAAGAATGGCCCAACCCGCCCACATACACATGCATATACATACATGTCCACACACGCACAATATACATACCTATACATCTCAATGTACACATATATATACACACACAGACACATACATATATACACATGTACGTAATTTATACTGTCTGCCTTTATTTGTTCCCATCGCCACCTCGCCAAACATGGAATAACAACCCCCTCCCCCCTCATGTGTGCGAAGTAGCGCTAGGAAAAACACCAAAGGCCCCATTCGTTCACACTCTGTCTCTAGCTGTCATGTAATAATGCACCGTAACCACAGCTCCCTTTCCACATTCAGGCCCCACACACTTTGCATGGTTTACCCCAGACGCTTCACATGCCCTGGTTTAATCCATTGACAGTACGTCCACCACGGTATACCACATCGTTCCAATTCACTCTATTCCTTGCCCTCCTTTCACCCTCCTGCATGTTCAGGCAACGATCACTCAAAATCTTTTTCACTCCATCTTTCCACCTCCAATTTGGTCTCCCACTCCTCCTCGTTCCCTCCACCTCCGACACATATATCCTCTTGGTCAATCTTTCCCCACTCATTCTCTCCATGTGACCAAACCATTTCAAAACACCCTCTCCTGCTCTCTCAAACACACTCTTTTTATTCCCACATCTCTCTCACCCTTACAGTACTTACTCGATCAAACCACCTCACACCGCAAATTATCCTCAAACATCTCATTTCCAGCACATCCACCCTCCAGCGCACAACTCTATCCATAGCCAACGGCTCGCAACCATACAACATTGTTGGAACCACTATTCCTTCAAACATACCCATTTTTCCTTTCCGAGATAATGTTCTCGATTTCCAAACATTCTTCAAGGCTCCCAGAATTTTCGCCCAATCCCCCACCGTATGACTCACTTCCGCTTCCATGGTTCCATCCGCTGCCAGATCCACTCCCAGATATCTAAAACACTTCACTTCCTCCAGCTTTTCTCCATTCAAACTTACCTCCCAATTGACTTGACCCTCAACCCTACTGTACCTAATAACCTTGCTCTTATTCACATTTGCTCTTAACTTTCTTCTTTCACACACTTTAACAAACTCAGTCACCAGCTTCTGCAGTTTCTTACATGAATCAGCCACCAGCGCTGTATCATCAGCGAACAACAACTGTCTTACTTCCCAAGCTCTCTCATCCACAACAGACTGATACTTGCCCCTCTTTCCAAAACTCTTGCATTCACCTCCCTAACAACCCCATCCATAAACAAATTAAACAACCATGGAGATATCACACACCCCTGCCGCTAACCTACATTCACTGTGAACCAATCACTTTCCTCTCTTCCTATACGTACACATGCCTTACATACTCGATAAAACTTTTCACTGCTTCTAACAACTTGCCTCCCACACCATATATTCTTAATACCTTCCACAGAGCATCTCTATCAACTCTACCATATGCCTTCTGCAGATCCATAAATGCTCCTTACAAATCCATTTGTTTTTCTAAGTATTTCTCGCATACATTCTTCAAAGCAAACACCTGATCCACACATCCTCTACCATTTCCGAAACCACACTGCTCTTCCCCAATCTGATGCTCTGTACATGCCTTCACCCTCTCAATCAATACCCTCCCATATAATTTACCAGGAATACTCAACAAACTTATAACTCTGTAATTTGAGCACTCACTCTTATCCCCTTTGCCATTGTACAATGGCACTATGCAAGCATTCCGCCAATCCTCAGGCACCTCACCATGAATCATACATACATTAAATAACCTTACCAACCAGTCAACAATACAGTCACCCCCTTTTTTAATAAATTCCACTGCAATGCCATCCAAACCTGCTGCTTTGCCGGCTTTCATCTTCCGTAAAGCCTTTACTACCTCTTCTCTATTTACCGCATCATTTTCCCTAACCTTCTCACTTTGCACACCACCTTGACCAAGACACCCCATATCTGCCACTCTATCATCAAACACATTCAAAAAAACCTTCAAAATACTCAATCCATCTCCTTCTCACATCACGAGTACTTGTTATCACCTCCCCATTAGCACCCTTCACTGAAGTTCCCATTTGCTCCCTTGTCTTACGCACTTCATTTACCTCCTTCCAAAACATCTTTTTATTCTCCCTGAAATTTAATGATACTCTCTCACCCCAACTCCCATTTGCCCTCTTTTTCACCTCTTGCAACTTTCTCTTGACCTCCTGCCTCTTTCTTTTATACCTCTCCCACTCATTTGCATTTTCTCCCTGCAAAAATCGTTCAAATGCCTCTCTCTTCTCTTTCACTAATAATCTTACTTCTTCATCCCACCACTCACTACCTTTTCTAATCAACCCACCTCCCACGCTTCTCATGCCACAAGCATCTTTTGCGCAAGCCATCACTCTTCCCTAAATACATCCCATTCCTCCCCAACTCCCCTTACCTCTTTTGTTCTCACCTTTTTCCATGCTGTACTCAGTCTCTCCTGGTACTTCCTCACGCAAGTCTCCTTCCTAAGCTCACTTACTCTCACCACTCTCTTTACCCCAATATTCTCTCTTCTTTTCTGAAAACCCCCACAAATCTTCACCTTTGCTTCCACAAGATAATGATTAGACATCCATGCAGTTGCACCTCTCAGCATATTAACATCCAAAAGTCTCTCTTTTATATACATACATATATATACATATATATATATATATATATATATATATATATATATATATATATATATATATATATATATATATATATATATATATATATATATATATATATATATATATATATATATATATATATATATATATATATATATATATACATATATATATATATATATATATATATACATGGGGAAAAGCAGTGTGGTTTCAGAAGGGGTAGAGGATGTGTGGATCAGGTGTTTGCTTTGAAGAATGTATGTGAGAAATACTTAGAAAAGCAAATGGATTTGTATGTAGCATTTATGGATCTGGAGAAGGCATATGATAGAGTTGATAGAGATGCTCTGTGGAAGGTATTAAGAATATATGGTGTGGGAGGCAAGTTGTTAGAAGCAGTGAAAAGTTTTTATCGAGGATGTAAGGCATGTGTACGTTTAGGAAGAGGAAAGTGATTGGTTCTCAGTGAATGTAGTTTTGCGGCAGGGGTGTATGATGTCTCCATGGTTGTTTAATTTGTTTATGAATGGGGTTGTTAGGAAGGTGAGCGCAAGAGTTTTGGAGAGAGGGGTAAGTATGAAGTCTGTTGGGGATGAGAGAGCTTGGGAAGTGTCAGTTGTTGTTCGCTGATGATACACCGCTGGTGGCTGATTCATGTGAGAAACTGCAGTAGCTGGTGACTGAGTTTGGTAAAGTGTGTGAATAAGAAAGTTAAGAGTAAATGTGAATAAGAGCAAGGTTATTCGGTACAGTAGGGTTGAGGGTCAAGTCAACTGGGAGGTAAGTTTGAATGGAGAGAAATTGGCGGAAGTAAAGTGTTTTAGATATCTGGGAGTGGATCTGGCAGCGGATGGAACCATGGAAGAGGAAGTGAATCATAGAGTGGGGGAGGGGGCGAAAATCGTGGGAGCTTTGAAGAATGTGTTGAAGTCGAGAACATTGTCTCGGAAAGCAAAAATGGCTATTTTTAAAAGGATAGTGGTTCCAACAATGTTGTATGGTTGCGAGGCGTGGGCTATGGATAAGGTTGTGCGCAGGAGGGTGTATATGCTGGAAATGAGATGTTTGAGGACAATGTGTGGTGTGAGGTGGTTTGATCGAGTAAGTAATGTAAGGGTAAGAGAGATGTATGGAAATAAAAAGAGCGTGGTTAAGAGAGCAGAATAGGGTGTTTTGAAATGGTTTTGGCACATGGAGAGAATGAGTGAGGAAAGATTGACCAAGAGGATATATGTGTCGGAGGTGGAGGGAACGAGGAGAAGAGGGAGACCAAATTGGAGGTGGAAAGATGGAGTGAAAAAGATTTTGAGTGATCGGGGCCTGAACATGCAGGAGGGTGAAAGGTGGGCAAGGAATAGAGTGAATTGGATTGATGTGTTATACCGGGGTCGACTTGCTGTCAATGGATTGCATCAGGACATGTGAAGCGTCTGGGGTAAACCATGGAAAGTTCTGTGGGGCATGGATGTGGAAAGAGAGGTGTGGTTTCGGGCATTATTGCATGACAGCTAGAGACTGAGTGTGAACGAATGGGGCCTTTGTTGTCTTTTCCTAGCGCTACCTCGCACACATGAGGGGGGGAGGGAGATGTTATTCCATGTGTGGCGATTTGGCGATGGGAATGAATAAAGGCAGTGTGATTGTGTGCATGTGTATATATGTATGTGTCTGTGTGTGTATGTATATGTGTACGTTGGGATGTGTGGGTATGTATATTTGCGTGTGTGGAGGTGTATCTATATACATGAGTATGTGGGTGGGTTGGGCCAATTTTTACGTCTGTTTCCTTGCGCTACCTCGCAAACGTGGTAGACAGCGACAAAGCAAAATAAATAAATAAATAAATAAATAGATATATATATATACATATATATATATATATATATATATATATATATATATATATGTATATATATATATATATATATATATATATATATATATATATATATATATATATATATATATATATATATATATATATATATATACATAAATATATATATATATATTATTTTAATTTTTTATTATACTTTGTCGCTGTCTCCCGCGTTTGCGAGGTAGCGCAAGGAAACAGACGAAAGAAATGGCCCAACCCCCCCCCAACACATGTATATACATACGTCCACACACGCAAATATACATACCTACACAGCTTTCCATGGTATACCACAGACGCTTCACATGCCTTGATTCAATCCACTGACAGCACGTCAACCCCGGTATACCACATCGCTCCAATTCACTCTATTCCTTGCCCTCCTTCACCCTCCTGCATGTTCAGGCCCCGATCACACAAAATCTTTTTCACTCCATATTTCCACCTCCAATTTGGTCTCCCTCTTCTCCTCGTTCCCTCCACCTCCGACACATATATCCTCTTGGTCAATCTTTCCTCACTCATTCTCTCCATGTGCCCAAACCACTTCAAAACACCCTCTTCTGCTCTCTCAACCACGCTCTTTTTATTTCCAAACATCTCTCTTACCCTTACGTTACTCACTCGATCAAACCACCTCACACCACACATTGTCCTCAAACATCTCATTTCCAGCACATCCATCCTCCTGCGCACAACTCTATCCATAGCCCACGCCTCGCAACCATACAAGATTGTTGGAACCACTATTCCTTCAAACATACCCATTTTTGCTTTCCGAGATAATGTTCTCGACTTCCACACATTCTTCAAGGCCCCCAGAATTTTCGCCCCTCCCCCACCCTATGATCCACTTCCGCTTCCATGGTTCCATCCGCTGCCAGATCCACTCCCAGATATCTAAAACACTTCACTTCCTCCAGTTTTTCTCCATTCAAACTCACCTCCCAAATGACTTGACCCTCAACCCTACTGTACCTAATAACCTTGCTCTTATTCACATTTACTCTTAACTTTCTTCTTCCACACACTTTACCAAACTCAGTCACCAGCTTCTGCAGTTTCACACATGAATCAGCCACCAGCGCTGTATCATCAGCGAACAACAACTGACTCACTTCCCAAGCTCTCTCATCCCCAACAGACTTCATACTTGCCCCTCTTTCCAAAACTCTTGCATTTACCTCCCTAACAACCCCATCCATAAACAAATTAAACAACCATGGAGACATCACACACCCCTGCCGCAAACCTACATTCACTGAGAACCAGTCACTTTCCTCTCTTCCTACACGTACACATGCCTCATGTCCACGATAAAAACTTTTCACTGCTTCTAACAACTTTCCTCCCACACCATATATTCTTAATACCTTCCACAGAGCATCTCTATCAACTCTATCATATGCCTTCTCCAGATCCATAAATGCTACATACAAATCCATTTGCTTTTCTAAGTATTTCTCACATACATTCTTCAAAGCAAACACCTGATCCACACATCCTCTACCACTTCTGAAACCACACTGCTCTTCCCCAATCTGATGCTCTGTACATGCCTTCACCCTCTCAATCAATACCCTCCCATATAATTTACCAGGAATACTCAACAAACTTATACCTCTGTAATTTGAGCACTCACTCTTATCCCCTTTGCGTTTGTACAATGGCACTATGCACGCATTCCGCCAATCCTCAGGCACCTCACCATGAGTGATACATACATTAAATAACCTTACCAACCAGTCAACAATACTGTCACCCCCTTTTTTAATAAATTCCACTGCAATACCATCCAAACCTGCTGCCTTGCCGGCTTTCATCTTCCGCAAAGCTTTTACTACCTCTTCTCTGTTTACCAAATCATTTTCCCTAACCCTCTCATATTGCACACCACCTCGACCAAAACACCCTATATCTGCCACTCTATCATCAAATACATTCAACAAACCTTCAAAATACTCACTCCATCTCCTTCTCACATCACCACTACTTGTTATCACCTCCCCATTTGCGCCCTTCACTGAAGTTCCCATTTGCTCCCTTGTCTTACGCACTTTATTTACCTCCTTCCAGAACATCTTTTTATTCTCCCTAAAATTTAATGATACTCTCTCACCCCAGCTCTCATTTGCCCTTTTTTTCACCTCTTGCACCTTTCTCTTGACCTCCTGTCTCTTTCGTTTATAAGTCTCCCACTCAGTTGCATTTTTTCCCTGCAAAAATCGTCCAAATGCCTCTCTCTTCTCTTTCACTAATACTCTTACTTCTTCATCCCACCAGAGGATGTGTGGATCAGGTGTTTGCTTTGAAGAATGTATGTGAGAAATACTTAGAAAAGCAAATGGATTTATATATAGCATTTATGGATCTGGAGAAGGCATATGATAGAGTTGATAGAGATGCTCTGTGGAAGGTATTAAGAATATATGGTGTGGGAGGCAAGTTGTTAGAAGCAGTGAAAAGTTTTAATCGAGGATGTAAGGCATGTGTACGTGTAAGAAGAGAGGAAAGTGATTGGTTCTCAGTGAATGTAGGTTTGCGGCAGGGGTGTGTGATGTCTCCATGGTTGTTTAATTTGTTTATGGATGGGGTTGTTAGGGAGGTGAATGGAAGAGTTTTGGAAAGAGGGGCAAGTATGAAGTCTGTTGGGGATGAGAGAGCTTGGGAAGTGAGGCAGTTGTTGTTCGCTGATGATACAGCGCTGGTGGCTGATTCATGTGAGAAACTGTAGAAGCTGGTGACTGAGTTTGGTAAAGTGTGTGAAAGAAGAAAGTTAAGAGTAAATGTGAATAAGAGCAAGGTTATTAGGTACAGTAGGGTTGAGGGTCAAGTCAATTGGGAGGTAAGTTTGAATGGAGAAAAAACTGGAGGAAGTGAAGTGTTTTAGATATCTGGGAGTGGATCTGGCAGCGGATGGAACCATGGAAGCGGAAGTGGATCATAGGGTGGGGGAGGGGGCGAAAATTCTGGGAGCCTTGAAGAATGTGTGGAAGTCGAGAACATTATCTCGGAAAGCAAAAATGTGTATATTTGAAGGAATAGTTATTCCAACAATGGTTGCGAGGCGTGGACTATGGATAGAGTTGTGCGCAGGAGGATGGATGTGCTGGAAATGAGATGTTTGAGGACAATGTGTGGTGTGAGGTGGTTTGATCGAGTAAGTAACGTAAGGGTAAGAGAGATGTGTGGAAATAAAAAGAGCGTGGTTGAGAGAGCAGAAGAGGGCGTTTTGAAATGGTTTGGGCACATGGAGAGAATGAGTGAGGAAAGATTGACCAAGAGGATATATGTGTCGGAGGTGGAGGGAACGAGGAGAAGAGGGAGACCAAATTGGAGGTGGAAAGATGGAGTGAAAAAGATTTTGTGTGATCGGGGCCTGAACATGCAGGAGGGTGAAAGGAGGGCAAGGAATAGAGTGAATTGGAGCGATGTGGTATACCGGGGTTGACGTGCTGTCAGTGGATTGAATCAGGGCATGTGAAGCGTCTGGGGTAAACCATGGAAAGCTGTGTAGGTATGTATATTTGCGTGTGTGGACGTATGTATATACATGTGTATGGGGGTGGGTTGGGCCATTTCTTTCGTCTGTTTCCTTGCGCTACCTCGCAAACCCGGGAGACAGCGACAAAGGAAAAAAAAAAAAAAAAAATATATATATATATATATATATATATATATATATATATATATATATATATATATATATATATATATATATATATATATATATATATATATATATAAATATATATATGGGCTCGAGTGAAGGAATCCAGAGAATCTACCCAAAGTAGATCGGTGAATCTCGTCTCAACTTTAGGGCCACTTAATAAAGTAGATGAGGCTGTCCCTGCTCTTAGGAAAAAGAGGGGTTGCGAGAGTATTAATCAATCCGTAATTAAGGATCCGTTCTGTGGGAATTACAATGCGTTCCTGTCTGAGGGCTATGTTAGTAGGTGTGGTGTACGACGATAAATGACCTTATTACGGGATTCTGGTGCGCTACAGTCCCTGATGTAGGATGGCTTGGTGCCGAGGGGAGGGTTTGGAGACCGAGTCTTGCTAGATGGAACTGTCGGGTCCCAAGGAAGCTCCACTAGTCGATGTGAGGGTAGAAACAGATCTCTTCACGGGCCATGCTCTCATAGAGGTTGTAGATAGGTTACCTGTCTCAGGTGTTGACTTTGTGTTAGGCAATGACCTAGCGGGTGGGAAGATGAACCCAATGCCGGTGTTGCCTACGGGCCCGATGGAGTCCACGGAGGCAGTGCAGCTTGAGAAAGAAGTACCAGAGTTAGTCCCCAACCACGATGATGCCAGGTCTATGACAGCTGGCACGGCAGGCCGTGTGCCTGAGGACATAGCCGTTGAAACGGAGGAAGTGAAGACCAGCGAGAGGGGGGCTGTGTGATACCCTCTCCCTGGTATAGACTCCGTTAAGACGGAGGAAGTTAAGTCTCTCCCTACGAGTGAGTCTAGTGAGAGGGAGATCTGTGATACCCTCTCCCTTGGTGTAGACTCCGTTGAGACTGAGGATTTGTCTCATGCCCATTCAAGAGAGACTCAGGATTTGAGGACGTCTTCTGAGGATGAAATTAGTGAGGAGAAGCTGTGTGATACCTCCTGTGCTAGCTTCGAGTCCGAACGAGATTCAGTGGGTGAGACTGAGGATTTGTCTCGCGCCCATTCAAGAGAGACTCAGGAACGGAGGACAATATGGCCTGACAAACGATCTCGTTTGAGAAGGTTTGAGGCGGGCGACGAGGTGTTGCTTCTACTACCGCAACCAGGTCAACCCTTGGCTGCCCGGTTTCAGGGCCCCTACGCCATTATCCGGAGTGTAGGAGACTCAAATTACCTTGTCTCTACCCCGATAGGCGCAGAGGTCGGAGATTATGCCACGTCAACATGCTTAAACCATATTTCAGCCGTGATCCTCCCCCCTTGGAACCGAAGATGCCAATCTGCATCATCCAACGTCCAACGGTAGCCGTGTGTGACGAAGTCGACGACGTAGCTACGAGTGCCTCGGAAGCCTGGGAACCGGACGGAGGCGCGAACGAGAAGTGGGGGACCAAACTTTCGCATCTATCGGAAGATCAACGTGTGCAAATGTCCGCCTTGTTGTCAAAACACCCGGAGGTTTTCCGAAACACACCTGGACAGACCTCGCTCGCTACCCATGATGTGGACGTGGAAGCAGCCCGATCAGTTAAATTGGCTCCGTACCGGGTGAGCCCACAACGAGAGGCCATCCTTCGCACTGAGGTGAACTATATGCTTGAGCACGACCTGACTGAGCCATGTCAGTCAGAGTGGAGCTCCCCTGTTACTCTCGTATCCAAGTCCGATGGGACCCATCGGTTCTGTATTGACTACCGCCGGGTTAATGAGGTAACAAGAACTGACAGTTACCCCCTGCCGCGAGTGGAAGACTGCATAGATCGCGTCGGCAATGTTCGCTTCCTGTCAAAACTTGACCTCAGAAAAGGTTACTGGCAGATTAGATTGACGGAGACAGCACAAGATATTAGCACCTTTGTAGTGCTAGGACAAACTTATAAGTGTAAAGTGATGCCTTTTGGCATGAAGAATGCCCCTGCTACATTTCAACGACTTATGGACAACCTCATCAGAGACCTGCCTGGTTGTGTCGTCTACCTGGATGATATTGTGATATACAGTCAGAGTTGGGACGAACATCTACAGAGACTTGACAACGTTCTGACGGCCTTGAATAAAGCTAACCTTGTTCTCAATTGGAACAAATGCGAGTCTGTGAAGGCCAAGGTGCAATATTTGGGTTATGTGATCGGTCAAGGTGAGCTAGCCCCACCGACTGCAAAGGTCCAGTCTTTATCCCAGATGAGTGCCCCCCGATCTCGAAGAGAACTGAGACGTTTTATGGGTATGGTTGTGTACTATAGGATGTTCATTGTAAATTCTGCAACAGTCGCAACCCCTCTGACAGATTTATTGAAGAAAGATGTTAAATATGTTTGGAATGAGCAGTGTAACATAGCCTTTCATCAATTAAAATCCATACTTTGTAATAGTCCTATTTTGCAGGCCCCTGATTTTGATCAATCTTTCAAGTTAGCTGTTGACGCCAGCGATGTGGGAGCCGGTGCTGTCCTCTTGTAGGAGGACGAGAACCATGTTTAGCACCCTGTAAGTTATTCAATCAAGCCTAAAGGAATTATTCTACCATTGAGAAGGAACTTTTGTCTTTAATATTAGCAGTGCATCATTTTCATGTTTACTTGTGTCCTTCAGGCAATGTCATCAAGGTGTATACTGATCACCACCCATTGAAATATGTTAATAAGTTCCGAGATAAGAATCAAAGGTTAACTAGGTGGGCCTTGTTCCTTCAAGAGTATAATTTAGATATTCACCATATTGCTAGCGCATATAATGTGTTAGCTGATTGTTTATCCCGCTCTTCACGTAAGAAAATTCCTCTTCTAGGAATTTTCTCCTTTAAGGAGGGGGGTGTTACGAACACGTGTGTGTTGTTATCTATTTCTTATCAGGGCAAGGAGTGATGCCTGAGGCTGGCTCGGAGTTTCTGTCCACCCAGCATTTTACGAGAGTGTGACTGCGCCGAGACTCTGGGACCCTCCAACCAATGAGAATTTCTCCTATATTTCTATAGCCAATCGAAATGTAAGGTTTATAGCAACAAGGGTGAACGCTTGTCTTCTTGTACCCACTACACCCGCTGAGATCTGATTCCTCTCTCTGAAGCCCCGCGAGGTGGGTGGTGTCCCCTGCTGTAAACCTGTAAGCCTGTAAACCCATAAGCCTGTAAATCTGTAAGCCTGTAAGCCCTGCTGTGCTATAAGCCGTTACTGCTATAAGCCCGTTACCCGAGTGTTGTGCTATAAGTGTTTACTGTGTTACATCAGACTAAGCTAAGTGTTTACTGTGTTACATCAGATTTAGCAAAGTGTTTACTGTGTTACATCAGGTTTAGATAAGTGTAACGATGAAGGTCATTGTGTCACGTCAAGCGTAACTAAGTGTCACAAGAAAGAGATCTCCTGGCTTGAAATCTTATCTGGAATATTGACTTAGGTTCAGTGTTAACGTAATGTTTCATGTTTGATTTATGTGCCTATCTTTGCGCACTTGAATTCTTTCATTATAAGTAGATTTAATGTAATGCTGGTCTTTAATTCAATCCCATAACTTTATTATTGTGTTATCCTAAGTTGTGCAACTTGACAAATCTATAACGTCCTTGCAAGACAAGGAACAGTAGTATTTGTAACATATGTTACTGGCGACCTTAATAAGTATTGAGTTCGTAACAATATATATATATATATATATATATATATATATATATATATATATATATATATATATATATATATATATATATATATATATATATATATATATATATGTATATATATATATATATATATATATATATTATCCCTGGGGATAGGAAATCCTCCCCTCTCATCTTTTTTTTTAATTTTCCAAAAGAAGAAACAAAGGGGGCCAGGTGAGGATGTTCCAAAAAAGGCCCAGTCCTCCGTTCTTAACGCTACCTCGATAACGCGGGAAATGGCGAATAGTTTAAAAGAAAGAAAGAAAAAAAAAAAAAATATATATATATATATATATATATATATATTTTTTTTTTTTTTTTTTTTTCATACTATCCGCCATTTCCCGCGACAGCGAGGTAGCGTTAAGAACAGAGGACTGGGCCTTTGAGGAAATATCCTCGCCTGGCCCTCTTCTCTGTTCCTTCTTTTGGAAAATTAAAAAAAAAAACGAGAGGGGAGGATTTCCAGCCCCCCGCTCCCTCCCCTTTTAGTCGCCTTCTACGACACGCAGGAAATACGTGGGAAGTATTCTTAATCCCCTATCCCCAGGGATAATATATATATATATATATATATATATATATATATATATATATATATATATATATATATATATATATATATATATATATATATATATATATATATATATATATATATATATATATGACTCATGGTGAGGTGCCTGAGGATTGGCGGAATGCGTGCATAGTGCCATTGTACAAACGCAAAGGGGATAAGAGTGAGTGCTAAAATTACAGAGGTATAAGTTTGTTGAGTATTCCTGGTAAATTATATGGGAGGGTATTGATTGAGAGGGTGAAGGCATGTACAGAGCATCAGATTGGGGAAGAGCAGTGTGGTTTCAGAAGTGGTAGAGGATGTGTGGATCAGGTGTTTGCTTTGAAGAATGTATGTGAGAAATACTTAGAAAAGCAAATGGATTTGTATGTAGCATTTATGGATCTCGAGAAGGCATATGATAGAGTTGATAGAGATGCTCTGTGGAAGGTATTAAGAATATATGGTGTGGGAGGCAAGTTGTTAGAAGCAGTGAAAAGTTTTTATCGAGGATGTAAGGCATGTGTACGTGTAGGAAGAGAGGAAAGTGATTGGTTCTCAGTGAATGTAGGTTTGCGGCAGGGGTGTGTGATGTCTCCATGGTTGTTTAATTTGTTTATGGATGGGGTTGTTAGGGAGGCAAATGCAAGAGTCTTGGAAAGAGGGGCAAGTATGAAGTCTGTTGGGGATGAGAGAGCTTGGGAAGTGAGTCAGTTGTTATTCGCTAATGATACAGCGCTGGTGGCGGATTCATGTGAGAAACTGCAGAAGCTGGTGACGGAGTTTGGTAAAGTGTGTGGAAGAAGAAAGTTAAGAGTAAATGTGAATAAGAGCAAGGTTATTAGGTACAGTAGGGTTGAGGGTCAAGTCAATTGGGAGGTGAGTTTGAATGGAGAAAAACTGGAGGAAGTGAAGTGTTTTAGATATCTGGGAGTGGATCTGTCAGCGGATGGAACCATGGAAGCGGAAGTGGATCATAGGGTGGGGGAGGGGGCGAAAATTTTGGGAGCCTTGAAAAATGTGTGGAAGTCGAGAACATTATCCCGGAAAGCAAAAATGGGTATGTTTGAAGGAATAGTGGTTCCAACAATGTTGTATGGTTGCGAGGCGTGGGCTATGGATAGAGTTGTGCGCAGGAGGATGGATGTGCTGGAAATGAGATGTTTGAGGACAATGTGTGGTGTGAGGTGGTTTGATCGAGTAAGTAACGTAAGGGTAAGAGAGATGTGTGGAAATAAAAAGAGCGTGGTTGAGAGAGCAGAAGAGGGTGTTTTGAAATGGTTTGGGCACATGGAGAGAATGAGTGAGGAAAGATTGACCAAGAGGATATATGTGTCGGAGGTGGAGGGAACGAGGAGAAGAGGGAGACAAAATTGGAGGTGGAAAGATGGAGTGAAAAGGATTTTGTGTGATCGGGGCCTGAACATGCAGGAGGGTGAAAGGAGGGCAAGGAATAGAGTGAATTGGAGCGATGTGGTATACAGGGGTTGACGTGCTGTCAGTGGATTGAATCAAGGCATGTGAAGCGTCCGGGGTAAACCATGGAAAGCTGTGTAGGTATGTATATTTGCGTGTGTGGACGTGTGTATGTACATGTGTTGGGGGGGGGGGTTGGGCCATTTCTTTCGTCTGTTTCCTTGCGCTACCTCGCAGACGCGGGAGACAGCGACAAAGTATAAAAAAAAAGAAAAATATATATATATATATATATATATATATATATATATATATATATATATATATATATATATATATATATATATATATATATACATATATATATATATATATATATATATATGTATATATATATATATATATATATATATATATATATATATATATATATATATATATATATATATATATATATATATGTATATATGTATATATATATATATATATATATATATATATATATATATATATATATATATATATATATATATATATATATATATATATATATATGGTTTCAGAAGTGGTAGAGGATGTGTGGATCAGGAGTTTGCTTTGAAGAATGTATGTGAGAAATACTTAGAAAAGCAAATGGATTTGTATGTAGCATTTATGGATCTGGAGAAGGCATATCATAGAGTTGATAGAGATGCTCTGTGGAAGGTATTAAGAATATATGGTGTGGGAGGCAAGTTGTTAGAAGCAGTGAAAAGTTTTTATCGAGGATGTAAGGCATGTGTACGTGTAGGAAGAGAGGAAAGTGATTGGTTCTCAGTGAATGTAGGTTTGCGGCAGGGGTGTGTGATGTCTCCATGGTTGTTTAATTTGTTTATGGATGGGGTTGTTAGGGAGGTGAATGGAAGAGTTTTGGAAAGAGGGGCAAGTATGAAGTCTGTTGGGGATGAGAGAGCTTGGGAAGTGAGTCAGTTGTTCTTCGCTGATGATACAGCGCTGGTGACTGAATCATGTGAGGAACTGCAGAAGCTGGTGATTGAGTTTGGTAAAGTGTGTGAAAGAAGAAATTTAAGAGTAAATGTGAATAAGAGCAAGGTTATTAGGTACAGTAGGGTTGAGGGTCACGTCAATGGGGAGGTAAGTTTGAATGGAAAAAAACTGGAGAAAGTAAAGTGTTTTAGATATCTGGGAGTGCATCTGGCAGCGGATGGAACCATGGAAGCGGAAATGAATAATAGGGTGGGGGAGGGGGCGAAAATCCTTGGAGCCTTGAAGAATGTGTGGTCGAGAACATTATCTCGGAAAGCAAAAATGGGTATGCTTGATGGAATAGTGGTTCCAACAATGTTGTATGGTTGCGAGGCGTGGGCTATGGATAGAGTTGTGCGCAGGAGGGTGGATGTGCTGGAAATAAGATGTTTGAGGACAATATGTGGTGGGAGGTGGTTTGATCGAGTAATATAAGGGTAAGAGAGATGTGTGGAAATAGAAAGATCGTGGTTGAGAGAGCAGAAGAGGGTGTTTTGAAGTGGTTTGGGCACATGGAGAAAATGAGTGAGGAAAGATTGACCAAGAGGATATATGTGTCGGAGGTGGAGGGAACGAGAAGTGGGAGACCAAATTGGAGGTGGAAAGATGGAGTGAAAAAGATATTGTGTCGGCGGGGCCTGAACATTTAGGAGGGTGAAAGGCGGGCAAGGAATAGAGTGAATTGGATCGATGTGGTATAACGGGGTCGACGTGCTGTCAATGGATTGCATCAGGGCATGTGAAGCGTCTGGGGAAAACCATGGAAAGTTCTGTGGAGCCTGGATGTGGAAAGGTAGCTGTGGTTTCGGGCATTATTACATGACAGCTAGAAACTGAGTGTGAACGAATGGGGCCTTTGTTGTCTTTTCCTAGCGCTACGTCGCACACATAAGGGGGGAGGGGGATGTTATTCCATGTGTGGTGAGGTGGCGATTTAAATGAATAAAGGTAGACAGTGTGAATTGTGTGCATGTGTATATATGTATGTGTCTGTGTGTGCATATATATATGTACACTGAGATGTATGGGTATATAAATTTGCGTGTGTGGACGTGTATGTATATACATGTGTATGGGGGTGGGTTGGGCCATTTCTTTCGTCTGTTTCCTTGCGCTACCTCGCAAACGCGGGAGACAGCGACTAAGCAAAATAAATAAATAAATATATATTATATATATATGTGCTATATATATATATATATATATATATATATATATATATATATATATATATATATATATATATATATATATATATATATATATATATATGTATATATATATATATGTATATATATATATATATATATATATGTATATATATATATATATATATATATATATATATATATATATATATATATATATTATTTTTTTTTTTATTATACTTTGTCGCTGTCTCCCGCGTTTGCGAGTTAGCGCAAGGAAACAGACGAAAGAAATGGCCCAACCCCCCCCCATACACATGTATATACATACGTCCACACACGCAAATATACATACCTACACAGCTTTCCATGGTTTACCCATACGCCTCACATGCCCTGATTCAATCCACTGACAGCACGTCAACCCCGGTATACCACATCGCTCCAATTCACTCTATTCCTTGCCCTCCTTTCACCCTCCTGCATGTTCAGGCCCCGATCACACAAAATCTTTTTCACTCCATCTTTCCACCTCCAATTTGGTCTCCCTCTTCTCCTTGTTCCCTCCACCTCCGACACATATATCCTCTTGGTCAATCTTTCCTCACTCATCCTCTCCATGTGCCCAAACCACTTCAAAACACCCTCTTCTGCACTCTCAACCACGCTCTTTTTATTTCCACACATCTCTCTTACCCTTACGTTACTCACTCGATCAAACCACCTCACACCACACATTGTCCTCAAACATCTCATTTCCAGCACATCCATCCTCCTGCGCACAGCTCTATCCATAGCCCACGCCTCGCAACCATACAACATTGTTGGAACCACTATTCCTTCAAACATACCCATTTTTGCTTTCCGAGATAATGTTCTCGACTTCCACACATTCTTCAAGGCCCCCAGGATTTTCGCCCCCTCCCCCACTCTATGATCCACTTCCGCTTCCATGGTTCCATCCGCTGCCAGATCCACTCCCAGATATCTAAAACACTTCACTTCCTCCATTTTTTCTCCATTCAAACTCACCTCCCAATTGACTTGACCCTCAACCCTACTGTACCTATTAACCTTGCTCTTATTCACATTTACTCTTAACTTTCTTCTTCCACACACTTTTCCAAACTCAGTCACCAGCTTCTGCAGTTTCTCACATGAATCAGCCACCAGCGCTGTATCATCAGCGAACAACAACTGACTCAATTCCCAAGCTCTCTCATCCCCAACAGACTTCATACTTGCCCCTTTCCAAAACTCTTGCATTTACCTCCCTAACAACCACATCCATAAACAAATTAAACAACCATGGAGACATCACACACCCCTGCCGCAAACCTACATTCACTGAGAACCAATCACTTTCCTCTCTTCCTACACGTACACATGCCTTACCTCCTCGATAAAAACTTTTCACTGCTTCTAACAACTTTCCTCCCACACCATATATTCTTGATACCTTCCACAGAGCATCTCTATCAACTCTATCATATGCCTTCTCTAGATCCATAAATGCTACATACAAATCCATTTGCTTTTCTAAGTATTTCTCACATACATTCTTCAAAGCAATATATATATATATATATATATATATATATATATATATATATGTATATATATATATATATATATATATATATTCCTGGGGATAGGGGAGAAAAATACTTCCCACGTGTTCCCTGCGTGTCGTAGAAGGCGACTAAAAGGGAAGGGAGCAGAGGGGTTGGAAATCCTGATCTCTCGTTTTTTTTTTTTTTTAATTTTGCAAAGAAGGAACAGACAGGGGGGGCCAGGTAAGGATATTCCCTCTAAAGCCCAGTCCTCTCTTCCTAACACTACCTCGCTAACGAGGGAACAGGCGAATAGTATGAAAGAAAGAGAAATATATATATATATATGTATACATTATACATATATATATATATATATATATATATATATATATATATATATATATATATATATATATATATATATATATTTTTTTTTTTTTTTTTTTGCTTTGTCGCTGTCTCCCGCGTTTGCGAGGTAGCGCAAGGAAACAGACGAAAGAAATGGCCGAACCCACCCCCATACACATGCCTTGATTCAATCCACTGACAGCACGTCACCCCCGGTATACCACATCGCTCCAATTCACTGTATTCTTTGCCCTCCTTTCACCCTCCTGCATGTTCAGGCCCCGATCACACAAAATCTTTTTCACTCCATATTTCCACCTCCAATTTGGTCTCCCTCTTCTCCTCGTTCCCTCCACCTCCGACACATATATCCTCTTGGTCAATCTTTCCTCACTCATTCTCTCCATGTGACCAAACCATTTCAAAATACCCTCTTCTGCTCTCTCAACCACGCTCTTTTTATTTCCACACATCTCTCTTACCCTTACGTTACTTACTCGATCAAACCACCTCACACCACACATTGTCCTCAAACATCTCATTTCCAGCACATCCATCCTCCTGCGCACAACTCTATCCATAGTCCACGCCTCGCAACCATACAACATTGTTGGAACCACTATTCCTTCAAACATACCCATTTTTGCTTTCCGAGATAATGTTCTCGACTTCCACACATTCTTCAAGGCTCCAAGGATTTTCGCCCCCTCCCCCACCCTATGATCCACTTCCGCTTCCATGGTTCCATCCGCTGCTAGATCCACTCCCAGATATCTAAAACACTTCACTTCCTCCAGTTTTTCTCCATTCAAACTCACCTCCCAATTGAACTGACCCTCAACCCTACTGTACCTAATAACCTTGCTCTTATTCACATTTACTCTTAACTTTCTTCTTTCACACACTTTACCAGACTCAGTCACCAGCTTCTGCAGTTTCTCACATGAATCAGCCACCAGCGCTGTATCATCAGCGAACAACAACTGACTCACTTCCCAAGCTCTCTCATCCCCAACAGACTTCATACTTGCCCCTCTTTCCAAAACTCTTGCATTCACCTCCCTAACAACCCCATCCATAAACAAATTAAACAACCATGGAGACATCACACACCCCTGCCGCAAACCTACATTCACTGAGAACCAGTCACTTTCCTCTCTTCCTACACGTACACATGCCTTACATCCTCGATAAAAACTTTTCACTGCTTCTAACAACTTGCCTCCCACACCATATATTCTTAATACCTTCCACAGAGCATCTGTATATATATATATATATATATATATATATATATATATATATATATATATATATATATATATATATATATATATATATATAGTGATGGGTGATTTGGATGCAAAGGTGAGTAATGAGGCAATTGAGGGAATAATTGGTATACATGGGGTGTTCAGTGTTGTAAATGGAAATGGTGAAGAGCTTGTAGATTTATGTGCTGAAAAAGGACTGGTAATTGGGAATACCTGGTTTAAAAAGAGAGATATACATAAGTATACGTATGTAAGTAGGAGAGATGGCCAAAGAGCGTTATTGAAGTACGCGTTAATTTATAGGCGCACGAAAGAGAGACTTTTGGATGTTTTGTGCTGAGAGGTGCAATTGGAGGGATGTCTGACCATTATCTTGTGGAGGCGAAGGTGAAGATTTGTAGAGTTTCTCAGAAAAGAAGAGAAAATGTTGGGGTGAAGAGAGTGGTGAGAGTAAGTGAGCATGGGACGGACACTTATGTGAGGAAGTACCAAGAGAGAAAGAGTACAGAATGGAAAATGGTGAGAACAAAGAAGGTAAGGGGAGTGGGGGAGGAATGAGATATATTTAGGGAATCAGTGATTGCTTGCGCAAAAGATGCTTCTAGCATGAGAAGAGTGGGAGGTGGGGAGATTAGAAAGGGTAGTGAGTGGTGGGATGAAGAAGTAAGATTATTAGTGAAAGAAAAGAGATAGGCATTTGGACGATTTTGCAGGGAAATAATGCAAATGAGTGGGAGATGTATAAAAGAAAGAGGCAGGAGGTCAAGAAAAAGGTGCAAGAGGTGAAAAAGAGGGCAAATGAGAGCTGGGGTGAGAGAGTACCATTAAATCTTAGGGAGAATAAAAAGATGTTCTGGAAGGAGGTAAATAAAATGCGTAAGACAAGGAAACAAATTGGAGCTTCAGTGACGGGGGCTAATGGTGATGGGGTAACAAGTAGTGGTGATGTGAGAAGGAGATGGAGTGAGTATTTTGAAGGTTTGTTGAATGTGTTTGATGACAGAGTGGCAGATATAGGGTGTTTTGGTCGAGGTGGTGAGCAAAGCGAGAGCGTTAGGGAAAATGATTTGGTAAACAGAGAAGAGGTAGTAAAAGTTATGCGGAACATGAAAGCCGGCAAGGCAGCGGTTTTGGATGGTATTGCAGTGAAATTTACTAAAAAAGGGTGTGAGTGTATTGTTGACTGGTTGGCAAGGTATGATTCATGATGAGGTGCCTGAGGATTGGCGGAATGCTTGCATAGTGCCATTGTACAAAGGCAAAGGGGATAAAAGTGACTGCTCAAATTTCAGAGATACAAGTTTCTTGAGTTTTCATGGGAAATTATATGGGAGGGTATTGATTGAGAGGGTGAAGGCATGTATAGAGCGTCAGATTAGGGAAGAGCAGTGTGGTTTCAGAAGTTGTAGAGGATATGTAGGTCAGGTGTTTGCTTTGAAGAATATGTGTGAGAAATACTTAGAAAAGCAAATGGATTCGTATGTAGCATTTATGGATCTGAAGAAGGCATATGATAGAGTTGATAGAGATGCTCTTTGGAAGGTATTAAGAATATATGGTGTGGGAGGCAAGTTGTTAGAAGCAGTGAAAAGTTTTTATCGAGGATGTAAGGCGTGTGTACGTGTAGGAAGAGCGGAAAGTGATTGATTCTCAGCGATTATAGGTTTGCGGCAGGGGTGTGTGATGTCTCCATGGTTGTTTAATTTGTTTATGGATGGGGTTGTTAGGGAGGTGAATGCAAGAGTTTTGGAAAGAGGGGCAAGTATGAAGTCTGTTGTGGATGAGAGAGCTTGGGAAGTGAGTCAGTTGTTGTTCGCTGATGATACAGCTCTGGTAGCTGATTCATGTGAGAAACTGCAGAAGCTGGTGACTGAGTTTGGTAAAGTGTGTGAAAGAAGAAATTTGAGAGTATACGTGAATAAGAGCAAGGCTATTTGGTACAGTAGGGTTGAGGGTCAATTCAATTGGGAGGTAAGTGTGTATGGAGAAAAACTGCAGGCGGTGAAGTGTTTTAGATATCTGGGAGTGGATTTGGCAGCGGATGGAACCATGGAAGCGGGAGTGAATCATAGGATGGGGGAGGGGGCAAAAGTTCTGGGAGCCTTGAAGAATGTGTGGAAGTCGAGAACATTATCTCCGAAAGGAACAATGTCTATATTTGAAGGAATAGTGGTTCCAACAATGTTGTATGGTTGCGAGGCGTGGGCTGTGGATAGAGTTGTGCGCAGGAGGGTGGATATGCTGAAAATAAGATTTTTGAGGACAATATGTGGTGTGAGGTGGTTTAATCGGGTAACTAATGTAAGAGAGATGTGTGGAAATAAAAAGCGTGTGGTTGAGAGAGCAGAAGAGGGTGTTTTGAAATGGTTTGGTCACATGGAGAGAATGAGTGAGGAAAGATTGACAAAGAGAATACATGTGTCAGAGGTGGAGGGAACAAGGAGAAGTGGGAAATCAAATTGGAGGTGGAAAGATGAAGTGAAAAAGATTTTGAGTGATCGGGGCCTGAACATGCAGGAATGTGAAAGGCGTGCAAGGAAGAGAGTGAATTTGATCGATGTGGTATACCGGGGTCGACTTGCTGTCAATGGATTGAACCAGGGCATGTGAAGGGGCTATGGGACTGTATAAGTTAGGGTCGGTAAAACGCTATCAGCTTGCTATGTGCGTCTGTTCGAAAACAACCAAGTATAGACCCCGTTGCTCACCATTGTGAGACGAAGGTTATTCGAGTACTCAGTATTTCGAATAGTTGTTTCCTATTATACAGTCCCATAGCCTAGCGGTTAGCATGCCTGCCTCTTGCACAGGGGTCCCAGGTTCGATCCTGGCTGTTGGATGTTTGTATGTTCTATGAAGGTGCGCGTTCATATGCACTTTATTCGTATTTATATACCCCCGCGTTGTACAGTTAGGTTCGGTAAAACGCTATCAGGTGGCTATGTGCGTCTGTTCGGAAACAACCAAGTATAGACCCCGTTGCTCACCATTGTGAGACGAAGGGTTTTCGAGGACTCAGTATTTCGAATAGTTGTTTCCTATTATACAGTCCCACAGCCTAGCGGTTAGCATGCCTGCCTCTTGCACAGGGGTCCCAGGTTCGATCCTGGCTGTTGGAGGTTTGTATGATATATATATATATATATATATATATATATAGCTTTCATCGCTTCTCTTTTCACCAAACCATTTGTCAAGGCTTCTTAACTTCGCCCATCTCCATATTCCAAGCAGCCTTACATCTGCCACGCTATTTGTCACAGTCAACTGTTTTTCAAAATACCCCATCTCTTCTTCAGACTTTCTTGGCTTGGTACCAACTCCCATCTGCTTCCAATGAAGCTTCCATTTGCTCTCTTGTTTTCCTTAATATCCACTTCTTTTTAAACCATATGACAATACTTTCTCCCCCAGTTTTCATGTTCTCTCCTATTTCAGCCCCTGTTTCTCTTCCCTTCTTGCCGCTTCATCATGTACACCTCCCAAACACTTGCGCTCCTTCCCTAAAAAGAAAGCATATAACGCCTTTCTTTTTTCTTTCACCAGCAAATTAACCATTACATCTCACTAATTACCACTCTTTCCCACATTCCCACATCCCACCTTACGCATGTCACACATTTCTTTGTCGTATGTAAATAATGCTTCCCTCAATACCTTTAATTCCTCGCTCAAATTCCCTTCCACTAGCGTCGCTTACCAACACTTTTTAACTATCATTTCCTTAATCTCTCCTCTTTAGCAAGCTTACCCTCTTCCTACCTATTTCAAGGCCTCTTTTCGTAAATTTTTGAAAACCTTTCACTCTCGAATCTATCAAGACGTAATCAGACATCCCATCAGCCACCTCTCTCAGGAAATTTACATCCAAGATTCTCTCCTTATCACGTCTAATCATTTGTAATAATCCAGAGATTCTTACTTTCCATTTTCCCACTCGTCCAGCGTATTGATGCTTGCTCCTTTCTTTGAATAAGGTATTCCCAATCGCCAGTCCTGTTTTTGCACATAGTGTCTTCAGGAGTTTAGCTTAATATTTCACAGTGGATGGTCCAAGTCCCAAATCCATATCCCCTAACTGCTACATCACCCATTCTTTCACTCAGTTCACTCATTATTCGAACCATCGCATCACAATCGTTACGAACTCACTCAGCAACTCCCACTACTTTAGCTGGGACTAAATGATACCTTTGAAGTAATACACTTAAGACTCTAAAAAGCATTTGATAATGTGCCACGCAAGAAACTGCTACGTAACTGGATCACATGGAATAAGTTAAGGCCTATGTGCATAGATAAGGGACTGGCATACCGACAGAAATAAAATGTGGTTTTAAATGGCAAACCCTCCGATTGACTGAACATGATGAGTGGTATGTCACAGGGGTCGGTCCAAAGATCTCCAATTCTATCAATGACACCGTGAGAAACAGGGAGGTAGAGCTATGAATTAACAGAGCTGAGGTAATTCCAAGAGATCTTAAATTAGCAAAGTAGCTAGATATTCAGTGAAGACATAAAGTTATCCACTTTGGAGACGAGAATACTTAACTCGATCAAGAATATTTGGAAATCCACTGACTAAAGTAGATTAAGAAACAGATCTTAAAGTTATCAGAAACAATGTCAACTATATTAAAAGTTCATTACACCAAGTTAAAAAGCAAACCGATCGCATGGTTTCATTGCCAGAAACATCGACCTCATAAGCTATTTTGACTCTTAATAACGCCCAGGTAAGTTTAGACATTAAATATGCAGTCCATTTCTGGTCATCTAACTACGAAAAAAACGAAGATAAACCGGAACAAGTATTAAGACAGGCGACAATACTCATTTCATTTGGGGATACACCTGGTGTTTGAGAAGTTGAGGAAACTAAATGTCTTTTCTCTAAAAACTGACTAAACGGTCGACTAATACAAAAAAACTGACTGTACGGTCATCTGATATAAGAAACTGACTAACGGTCAACTAATACAAGGAACTGACTAAACGGTCATCTAATGCACGTTTTCACCATTTACAGTAAAGTCAGTAACGTTACGCACAAGAACCTTTTTGAAATGGAAGAAAATAGTTACTGGGGCAAATGCAATGAAACTTAAAGATAAGTGGGAAAAAGTTTCTTTGCAAACAGACGCGTTGAATACTGAAATAAGTAGCCGTGAGCCGTTGGTAATGTAATTCCTACTGACAACTTCATGAACAAGTTAGACAAGCTTTTCATCAGCTTAGGTAACTATTAAATGAATACAGCGAGGGATGGAATAATTCGGTGACATCATTCAATAGGATTTTCAATATCGTTCTATCTGGTCATATTTGATGCAGATTTACTTGACAAATTCATGGTTTTTCAGGTTTTTCTTCCTCTGTTTTCCATGACAGCTGTTCTCGCCGGAGTATGTGGCGTCTAGGTAGAAAGACTATGTTCGTTTTCCCTTTATCTCATCCAGTTTGACAGAAACAGAAATCGATGTTATAAACAGATAATCTAGCCATGGGCCAAAGATCCTTCCGTTCTCTCTCTTTCCCATGTACTCAAAGAATCTTTTATATTAAGGGAGAAGATAACATCATCATTAATAACAACGCCTCACTTCCTCTTTATGATCTCCAACTAATGGTCACAACAGCAGTTCTCCCGTGAAATGTAAATCAGGAAGTCGGTTGTATTTGCTATAACCAGGAAGTCCAGAAATGTGGTTAGACGAACCAACTAAGAACGATATTGTGTAACTACAGCGCGAGGGACAGTCTTACAGATCCAGAATGCGTGACTTGTGATATCGAAAAGCTGGGTAATAAGTTGCTCCAAAACATCACACATGGACATCAGTGGGGATTTGATGTCCCCACTATCTGTATGAGAAGAGTCCAGCCATTCCCGACAGTTTACGGTAAATCCTCCCCAGCACAAACCTTGGGTTTAAGG
This sequence comes from Panulirus ornatus, assembly GCF_036320965.1. NCBI lineage: Eukaryota > Metazoa > Arthropoda > Malacostraca > Decapoda > Palinuridae > Panulirus > Panulirus ornatus. The sequence continues at coordinate 24,944,631 of NC_092243.1, read as the reverse complement.
ATGGGAAGACATCTTGACCTCAAGTCATGAAATTTCTAGTTGTGAGAACAGTGAATGAAAGAAAGGAAGATATAAGTAGTCGAGAAATATCTTAAATAAGTCGTGTACAGGTTAAGAGACCAGTCCATTAGGTTGTTGCCTCTGGGAAGACCTATTACACACCTCTTTCTCATATGGCTAACGCGTGACGTCGTGAATATCCACTCAACAACTGTACCACAACAGTTTATTGAGGTGGGACTGTAATGGTGATATTCATGCGCGCGCGCGCGTGTGTGTGTGTGTGTGTGTGTGTGTGTGTGTTTGTGTAATTTCCTATTTGGAATTCCCTATTTGTGCTGAACTGGTAGGGAGTTTTACACTAGTGGGGCACCGTCTTCTGATCCTTCTCTACTCTCATACAATCATTTAAATTTATGTAAGCTGTCCGTATTTACCATATCCTCATTTATTTCATCCTATTTGTCTACAACGCTTATACTATATATGAACTTCTTTATATCTTTCTAACAAGTATTTTGCTTAATTTCAAGTAATGCCTTCTTGTTGTTCTATCCCTACATCTTTACAAGAATTGCTAACTTCTTACGTCATCAAACTGATTTAATAACTAAACGATTTTAGTCAGATCATTCCACGCTCGCCTCCATGTTGAGCAAATCTGAGACCTCGACTCATATCTGTTAACTCTGATAACTGTTGCCTTACTCTGAAATTTCTCCGCTTTCTTTTTGTGCTTCTGTAAGTGATACGACCAAACTTGAAAAGCACGTTATAGTTTTTGCCTTATGCAGGATATGAACAGCTGTCTAGATACATCCTTATTTATATACTTTAATGAGTGATTGTAGTAACAATAACAGTGATAAGAAATAGTTCTAATTGCTATTTATAAAAATCAAAATCATGAAGTTTAAGCTTTACTTTGCCTTATCAAGATATAGACATAAGGTATGATAGAAGTGGGTATCATAAAGAAAGAAAGTGAGGATTGAGATGAAGAGATGCATTACTCATATCAACATAACACAAAAAGTATTCATTATAAAGCGTTGATTTTAGAGGTATACATTCCCTGCTGACAGACGGAAAGCTTCCCTACATTACCATGATCTGTAGCACATTCATTATTTAGAGGTTATTTTTCCCCCACACTGTCACTATCCATGGATCGATTGAACTTAAAAACCATAAAGCACAAAGACGGAATAGGAGCACTGAATGACACATCCACCTGCAGCTAAGTCTGAACAGAAACTGAAGATAGAGGGACACATGTGGACGTACAAATATGGAAACCCAAGGAACAAATGAACTTCGAGAAGCGTCGGGTCTGACAGACCCAAGGATAGTGTACTGGTGTTAAGATCAAGACAGGTTGGATATTTCACACATTGGACTAGCACTTTAATGAGGTACACTTATATAATCAGTGTGGCAGATGTACATGAAGTTTTGCACAGTAAGTACTTATGGTTTCTACATTGTGTAATTATTGATAATTTGTTGAACGTAACATGATGAATGAAAACGATTGAGTTGTAGTATTTCACTGTTTGACGCGTCATCCAGCTTTAGAGAGAACTAACATTTTTACTTGCTTAGCTATGAATTTCTTCATGGATTGTTTATCATGTTTACAATGGTAAGTGTAGGACTCTTCTTATATCTGTATGTACGAGCTCTGATGGTACGTACAAGTCGAATGTTGTGACGAATGACGGTCCACGAGGGTGAGGTGTCGGGACGGCGGAGGATGGGAGGGGTGGTCTCGGTGACGGAGGAGCGTCAGCAGTTTATTACCAAACTGCCATGTGAGCCGCATGTGTGTGTGTGTTAAATGTAACTGTTATGAGTGTTTTGTTTTTTGATGGTTTGTCGTTTTGCTATGCTATATGCTTTGTGAGGCCAAGTTCAGAGTGAAGGGATATGTTTGTACGGGATACTGAAGGATTTTCTTCCTTGACGGAAACTTGTGCCAGTTATAGTTCTAAGGACACTGAGTTTCTTTATAGACTTTGTATTGATGTTTGTGGTGTGGGGCCCGAATGCCATGGGTGTCGCCTAGTATGTCTGGTGTTTTGTGAGTGGTAGCGGTTGATCACTCGGGTTGATGTAAGGATGCAGTTTGCATTTATGTCTGTAAAGGATTAAACGGATGATGATGATGATGATGATGATGATGGAGTGCTTAATTGGAGAAAAAAATCATGTTTTTTGCAAGTCAGTTTTTTTGTGTGATGTGTTGCTGTGTGTTGTTGACTCTATAGTGCTAGTGTGCCGTGATATGATGATACAATCGTTTACATATAAGATGTTCACACTGCGGTTTGCAGAGGATAGAGAGAGATCATGTAGGAAGAGAGTGATGGGAGCTGGAGAAAAAACAGCAACTTCTGGGACTGTATCGTCGAACTTGAATGTTTAACACGTACTGAAATTTGAGGATGAGTCTATTTTGATGGTCAGCTATGAGGTTAGCTGTCTCTTTCCTTTTTCTTTTTTCTTTACATTATTTACGAAGAATTGTGTTGAAGATTTTTAGTGTGGGATATGTCAGAAGATGGGGCTTTTGGCTGGGTGAAAGTGGAATACTTCAGTTGTTTCAGTTGTAGATTGATTTTCTTGAAGTTTAGATATTGGTAATGATAATGATATGGGATGGTAGGAGGAAAGGGAGCTGGTGAGTTTTAAAGCTTTTAGTATGGATTTCAAGTTGTGTGGGATCTTTTTATGTTGCCAAAAGTTGTTGAAAATGTCCGAGTGGTTAAACTGTTAATTAACCAGTGTTTTACGAGAAATTTGATATGAAGTCGGCACTCGATGCGGGGAAAATCTTAATGGCTTTGATTACATGTTGAATGGCAGAAGAAAAAAACGTTAGGACAACAGTTACGTCTGGGTAGTTTTTGTACTATATTTCATGATGGTCCAGTTAACGGGTGAGGCAGGTTTGGGCTGATTCTTGGGTAATGCTTCATACGTCTGTGTGTTCTCTGGGAGACGAGATACTTTTCTGCTGGATTAGTAGTGCTTTGTTTACAGGGGAAGTCTGTTTTCCTTATTTTTCATCTAAATCGAGTCTTGTTGGTTTTGTGGTAATTTTGCGGTTTTGATGATTGCATTGCTTACAGCTTGGGTTTTTTATTGTCTGCGCTGATGGTAGGTAATATTGTTTGAGCTTGTGTCACTGCTGTGTAATGTGTACATCATGCATGGTTAAGACTGAGTTAGTTTGTTTCATATGTCCACGTGGTATGTTGTTATTGCTGGCTTCGGTTAATGATATTTTTGGAAGGGAAGATGTCGTAATCTAGGTATGTGGTGGAGTTTTGGAGTTTGGATCATATGAATTGTATAAATGCTGGCCACGCTTCATTTATGTAATTTGTTTGTATTATTTGTTTTGAATGTGTGTTGAGCTAGTCAGATGAAGTGTAATCAGGAGGGTTGGGTGTTCAGAAAAGAGTTCGTGTAGTGCGTTCCATGTGTTCCTCGTAAGCTGTGTTCGTGTGCAAAAGGTACGTAATATCTGGTGTGGTAGGAGGTTGGAGCTGGTGGGCTGGTAGTCTGGTTCACTGGGTGTGGAGGTGAGGTTATCAACATGGTGAGGTTGGTTAAGAGATGGTTCACCTCAGGGCCATGGCCCACGGTGTTGAACCATGCAAATCCCCGCAAAGAGGGGTTCTTAAGTTATGGTGTGAGTCTGGAAGGGTGGGTGGAGAGGAGATATATATAGGTATTGATTATGTCATAATCGGTGTAGCGTAGTTTTTTGTTTTTGTTTTATATATGGTTTCAAGCGTGCTTTCGTTGTTTGTGATTGTCTTTAACGAGTAGTGTCAGAGAATAGGATATTGAGGTAGGCAAGTTCTATACAGTGAGAGGATAGAGTGGCTAAGTAAAGTCCAGACCAGTGAGAGAACAAGGATGAAAGAAGAAAGACACTTATATCGATGAATGTACTGTGGGACTGTGTTAAAGAGTGCATGAAAGTGATTGTATGAGAGATATGAGTTGATATGAAAGTAGACTACGACAGATGGGTGAGTGATAACGTTATCAAACATGGGAGTGAATGAAGATAAGAAAAGAAGGTATTTCTAGGAGGGTCTAAATTAGTGTTTTGTCAGTTTTGATGGAGGTGATCAAATCTTCTGTTAGGCTGTTCGAATAAATGGGTGTGAATGTGGTAACTACAGGTTGAATTGAGGAGTGTGGGGTCCCAGGCGTAAATATAGAATGGAAAATGCTAGTCGAACTGTTTATACAAAGAGAAAAAGGTGATCAAAACTCTATCTTACTATATTGTGACAATGATATTTGCGTCTACTTATATGGATATCTATGTGTGACCGAAACGGCAACATGGATATGCTGTAAACATGGTAGATATTTGGGGCCGACAAGAGAGTTCTATCAAACTTCATATCCCGTACAGTAATTCCCATCAGGTTATGCTATTTCCAGCCCATATCAGTGGTTCCCAGGCTTTTAACATGGCGTCCCTCTTTTGGTTTTTACGGAATCCACACGTCCCTTTCATATCCCTTATTATAATAAATTCTTCAATCATAATATTGTTGAAGTAAAACTAATTGGTAAGTAATTTATCCCTACATGACTTTAACACGGATGAAGACAACAAAATACAAATAATGTTAGTATATAATACGTGGCATGTACATGTGATCACCTCAGTTAATACTTGTTCTTACAAGAGCCAAATCCAAATTAAACAAAAAAAATCATAAAAACAAAGCAAAACGACACGGTACATCTCGTATATCCACTCGAACAAAAAACTCGTTTTGTTCTTCAAACTATAGATAAACACTGTCAAGACATGGCATATGGTATTTGATAATTATCATACCTGAAATACAAACAATATCTAAATCATATGCATTCAGTGAGATGGATGCTGCTGCCTTTCTTTCACAGGTTCAGAAATTCTACGCTTCAAGGAGGAAAGGCAAAACGCAAGTCGTTTTCTACGTCCAGTCGGTTGTGCAATTCATTCTTTATTCAGTACAATGAGAGTTGAAAAGTCAGCTTTGCAGAGATAAGTAGAAGAAAAGAGAGCCATCATGAAGTGCTTCTTCGTCAAGTTTTGGGTAAATTGGAAGATATTTCACCCAGGACTCTCCAAGCTCATGGTTTCAAAGTTGCCCTTTGCACTCGAGTCAAACTTCAAATTAACGGCTGCAAAGGTCCAGTAACGTATCCACATCAATGTTAAAGCCAGGTGCCCAAGATTACAACAGTTGTTTTTAAGATGTTAATGAGGAAACTCTGAGTTTATGCCATTCAAAAAATCTCTCTCTGATGAAACTTGCCACACATTCTTGCATACCAAGACATAGCAGTCACCCACATCCGTTCTCTATCCATCGCGTCTCTCCTCACACGTCTTGTACACGTCATGGATATCACATTGACTAATTGCTCGTCTCCCACAACACTACCGCTCGCCAATCTTCCCTCACTCTCGGGTAAGTTAAGAATTATCTCATGATTCTCAATGTGTGTTTCAGTCTGGTTCCTCGTTTGATTAATTCTTTTTATGGATTTTGGACGTAGTTATGGTTTGTTGTGCAATACTCAGTCGTGGTCACATGAAAAAGTCTACGGTTTTTTTTATCTAATCCACGTTGTAGTTAGGTGTGTGACTGTGTGGTGTAGTGCGTGACTGTGTGGTGTGGTGTGTGACTGTGTGGTGTGGTGTGTGACTGTGTGGTGTGGTGTGACTTGAGGTGTGGTGTGTGACTGTGAGGTGTGGTGTGTGAATGTGAGGTGTGGTGTGTGACTGTGTGATGTGGTGTAAGATTGTGAGGTGGTGTGTGACTCTGCAGTGTGGTATGTGACTGTGTGGTGTGATGTGTGACTGTGTGGGGTGGGGTGTGACTGTGTGGTGTGGTGTGTGACTGTGTGGTGTGGTGTGTGATTCTGCAGTGTGGTGTGTGACTGTGTAGTGTGGTGTGTGACTGTGAGGTGTGGTGTGTGAATGTGAGGTGTGGTGTGTGACTGTGTGATGTGGTGTAAGATTGTGAGGTGGTGTGTGACTCTGCAGTGTGGTATGTGACTGTGTGGTGTGATGTGTGACTGTGTGGGGTGGGGTGTGACTGTGTGGTGTGGTGTGTGACTGTGTGGTGTGGTGTGTGATTCTGCAGTGTGGTGTGTGACTGTGTAGTGTGGTGTGTGACTGTGTGGTGTGGTGTGTGAATGTGAGGTGTGGTGTGTGAATGTGAGGTGTGGTGTGGTGTGTGACTGTGTGGTGTGGTGTGTGTGACTGTGTGGTATGGTGTGTGACTCTACAGTGTGGTGTTAGACTGTGTGGTGTGGTGTGTGACTGTGTGGTGCGGTGTGTGACTCTGCAGTATGGTGTGTGACTGTGTGGTGTGGTGTGTGACTGTGAGGTGTGGTGTGTGACTGTGAGGTGTGGTGTGTGACTGTGTGGTGTGGTGTGCGACTGTGTGGTGCGGTGTGTGACTCTGCAGTGTGGTGTGTGACTGTGTGGTGTGGTGTGTGACTGTGAGGTGTGGTGTGTGACTGTGAGGTGTGGTGTGTGACTGTGTGGTGTGGTGTGCGACTGTGTGGTGCGGTGTGTGACTCTGCAGTGTGGTGTGTGACTGTGTAGTGTGGCGTGTGACTGTGTGGTGTGGTGTGTGAATGTGAGGTGTGGTGTGTGACTGTGTGGTGTGGTGTGTGTGACTGTGTGGTATGGTGTGTGACTCTACAGTGTGGTGTTAGACTGTGTGGTGTGGTGTGTGACTGTGTGGTGTGGTGTGTAACTGTAAGGTGTGGTGTGTGACTGTGTGGTGTGGTGTGTGACTGTGTGGTGTGGTGTGTGACTGTTTGGTGTGGTGTGTGACTGTGAGGTGTGGTCTGTGACTGTTTGGTGTGGTGTGTGACTATTTGGTGTGGTGTGTGACTGTGTGGTGTGTGACTCTGCAGTGTGGTGTGTGACTGTGTGGTGTGGTGTGTGACTGTGAGGTGTGGTGTGTGACTGTGAGGTGTGGTGTGTGACTGTGTGGTGTGGTGTGCGACTGTGTGGTGCGGTGTGTGACTCTGCAGTGTGGTGTGTGACTGTGTAGTGTGGTGTGTGACTGTGTGGTGTGGTGTGTGAATGTGAGGTGTGGTGTGTGACTGTGTGGTGTGGTGTGTGTGACTGTGTGGTATGGTGTGTGACTCTACAGTGTGGTGTTAGACTGTGTGGTGTGGTGTGTGACTGTGTGGTGTGGTGTGTAACTGTAAGGTGTGGTGTGTGACTGTGTGGTGTGGTGTGTGACTGTGTGGTGTGGTGTGTGACTGTTTGGTGTGGTGTGTGACTGTGAGGTGTGGTCTGTGACTGTTTGGTGTGGTGTGTGACTATTTGGTGTGGTGTGTGACTGTGTGGTGTGTGACTCTGCAGTGTGGTGTGTGACTGTGTGGTGTGGGGTGTGACTGTGTGGTGTGGTGTGTGATTGTGTGGTGTGGTGTGTGGCTGTGATGTGGTGTATGACTGTGATAAGGTGCATGACTGTGTGGTGTGTGAGGAATGGTATATAACTGTGTAGTGTGGTGTCTGATTGAGTTATTTGCAGAAATGTATGTTACAAAGAAAAGGAAGTAAAGGAAGTACATTGAAAAGTATATCAAATTTGGCTTCAGTGTTACCGAGAAACATGGGATTGACCTCCCTCAGTGCGTCGTATGCCATGCAGTTCTGAGATCTGGACGTCTGGAGCGACATTTGAACACAAACCACAAGGCAATGAAAGGCAAGCCAAAGGAGTTTTTCGATGCCAGACTGCAAGAGTTGAAACGTATCAAGCTGGACACCACCGAAGCTTTTCATCTGGAGACGTTCATGGTGGTGGAGGCATCTTACGAACTGTCGCTACTTTTTGGCAATACAAAGAAGGATCTCTCGATCGGAGAGATTGTTGTAAACCCATGTTTGTTGAGTGCTGCATGTATTGCATTTGGCGTTGAAAGCCAGTAGAATTATCTAAGACTTCACCCTCTGAAAACACAGTTAAGCATCGTAGGATGAACTTGCAGATGACATAAAGAATAAGTTTGGAACACATAAAAAGCGTCCTGCTTTTCTTGTAATACAGTGTGACAAAACCACTGATGTTGCCCAAAACTGTTAGTCGCTTGTTTATTATCGATTTGTGGATAAAGGAATTTTGAAAGAAGAAATGCTTTTCTCGAAAGCACTGTAGACCACATCTAATACTACCGATGTATTATCAAAAGCTTCTGACTTTTTTTTAAGAAAATGACCTTTCATGGTAAAAGCTCGTGTGTGTCTGCACTACGGTGCCCCAGCGATACTTGGGTCTCGCTCTGAATTCATAAAATTGGGCAAAGAAAAGAATCAAGCCATAACTGGGACTCACTGCGTCATCCACAGACAAGCTTAAGGTGCAAAAACCCTTCCAACTGACATATATAATTCACTGGGAATTTTGGAAAGAAGAGCTCTTTAGATTCTCGGTTTTTTGCAGCTCTTAGCATAGATTTGGGAGCTGATCACAAAGTTCTGTTCCAATCGGAAGTCTGCTGGCTTTCTAAGGTAAATATGCTGAGTCGGCTCTATGACCACAGGAATGAAGTGCAAACTTTTCCACAAAGACAGAAACAAGGACAACTGTACGATGCATTCACAGACCAAAAGTTCCAGCTTTCACTGGTGTACCTTGTATACATATCTAATGCTATCAAAAACTTCAGTTTAAAAGTGCGAGGAAGAAACAGAAACATCATTGCCCATCATGGAAAGATTTTAGCTTTGGAAACGCAAATTACAAGCCGAGAGCCTTTCATCGTTTCCTCATCTCAATGAACTTCCAGCTGAGAAGAAAGATCTTGATTGGTATGGCTTGGAGAAAAGAAAATCTTATCTAGATTCCTTTGCCCAGGAATAAATGCATTATTTTCCGGAAGTCACCTTGGATAATTCTGTTTGGGAATTGGGATTGCTGGTCTGTATAGAAGGAAGAGGATGTCTGTGTGGACTATGTCAGGCACTAAGCTTGCAAGATCACAGAACAAACAGGCCACCACGGCCAGAGCGAATGAACAGACCACCTCTGAGTCTTGGGAGAGGAGGCTCGTGCAGAGGAAGGAAGTCTGGGGAGAGGAGAACCATGCAGGTGTTAGTATCGGGGAGAGGAGAATCATACAGGTGTTAGTGTAGGGGAAGGGAAGACTGTGCAGGTGTTAGTGTCGGGGAGGGGTAGGGACCGTGCAGGTGTTAGTGTCGGGGAGGGGAGGACCGTGCAGGTGTTAGTGTCGGGGAAGGGTAGGGACCGTGCAGGTGTTAGTGTCGGGGAGGGGTAGGGACCGTGCAGGTGTTAGTGTCGGGGAGGGGAGGACCGTGCAGGTGTTAGTGTCGGGGAAGGGTAGGGACCGTGCAGGTGTTAGTGTCGGGGAGGGGTAGGGACCGTGCAGGTGTTAGTGTCGGGGAAGGGTAGGGACCGTGCAGGTGTTAGTGTCGGGGAGGGGTAGGGACCGTGCAGGTGTTAGTGTCGGGGAGGGTAGGGACCGTGCAGGTGTTAGTGTCGGGGAAGGGTAGGGACCGTGCAGGTGTTAGTGTCGGGGAAGGGTAGGGACCGTGCAGGTGTTAGTGTCGGGGAAGGGTAGGGACCGTGCAGGTGTTAGTGTCGGGGAAGGGTAGGGACCGTGCAGGTGTTAGTGTCGGGGAAGGGTAGGGACCGTGCAGGTGTTAGTGTCGGGGAAGGGTAGGGACCGTGCAGGTGTTAGTGTCGGGGAAGGGTAGGGACCGTGCAGGGGTTGGGGTTCCCGGGAGGAGACGTCCATGTACGGGGTGAGGTCTGGGAGGGAGGGTTGTAAGGTTCGGTCGAGAATTGGTAATGGAAGCGTTGGGGTCGGGGAGGCGAGGGCGAGGGTCGGATGGGGGTCGAAAAGGCGAGGGTCTCCCAGGGAGGATGAGTGTTGGGGAGGGGAGGCCCGTCCAGGGGTTGCATGAGTGAGGGGGGGGGGGGGTAGAGTGCAGTGAGTGAAGGTCTTGTGATAGAGGGACCATGCACGGGGTGAGGGTTTCGTGGAAGAGAAAACAACGATGGTGAGTGGGGTCGGGGGATGGGGTTACCCTTTTTGTGAGGTGGAGGGCCTGGTGGAATGGCTGTGGTTGTTAAGCGCCCGGTGATTGTTCTGAATGCTCTATTTCAAGGGCTAGAAAAATTATCTATATTTACTCTTGAAAGTGTGGTTGACCAGCTAAATGAAGCATACTTTAAGGTGGCGGAATAAATTGTTCATAGAGGATACTCAAGGAATCTTTCCCTAGTCCGAAAATGGTGCCTTGAGTGGTTCTGAGGGGATTTGGTGTCTTTTGTTTGTTGAATTGATCCCTAGTATCTTTTCTTTTTAATTTCATGAGTGTGAATGATTAGTTATTTATGGCAATGAAAGGATACAACTAAAATTTCTGTGGGTCATGAGATGAAATTTGACGGTGAAATCTTATGGGAGCAGACAGACCACAAGAAACTTTTTTTTTAATCCCTTCCAAAGTGTTCGTTGTTGTACTGGTCTGTAGATATATTAGTATTAAGATAACATTGTCTGTTGTTAAGCACAACTTTATGTAAATATCTTCTTTATAACGATTTAAACAATGCCGCTAGTTTGGTAGCGTCTGGCTAGTGGTTATCCACTTCCCTTATAGGAGTAGCGTCACCGCCTGCTTGTAGCTAGGCTGCGAGTGAACAGTCAACCTCGGCCAACTGGTATCACCGCAATCTCGTTGAAGAATTTCTCATTCCAAAGGAGTCAGTCTTTTCCTTGCTACTGATTGAAGCGCAGCCTTGAAGTTGCAGGAACCCCATGAAAGGAATCCAAGAGTTATTAAGATGAATAGAAATCTTATAAACTTCTCAGACCTATTCAGTTGTCATGTAACGGATAGTAATGTTTTGTGATTAATGGCATTGTCCCTAAGTTGACATTATTTATAAGGCAAATAACAGAAGCAACAATAGAACTGAAATTACCTCATTTTCTGCTGAGTCTCTTTTTAATATTCCTGTTACAAGAGCAACAGCGATGCAATGTTTCGTCATCAAGAGGCAAATACCAAAATAAATCTCAGTTGTTATTCTTCACAGTCATGAATGTTCATTGGATAGATGTTGCCTCCCAGCACGTAGGGGCTACCTTGAGTGCCATAATGTAGAGACACAACACAGATCTACAGGATAATGTCCCCGGCGCCAGTTAGAACGAGAGAGAAGGGCGTGTCCCGTGGGAAATCATGGTAGTGTCCTCGGGCTGTTTGCCAAGAAAATGGTTTGGTTTTGATTAGAGCAACAATAATGAAAATGTTTTGATCAGGAAGTATTGGTCTTTTTCACAATCGTTTTTGTCTTTCTTTGTTGTTTAACTTTGTTTTTCCTCTTCCGGAATATCTAGTTAACACTTTTTTTACGACGTGAAAATCATCGATAGAATTAATTGTTTTGATATTACGTTTCCCATGGGTCATAATGTTCTTGTTTTGCATCGCTTCGTCCTGAAGCTCGCTACGTAGATTGGCTGGTTTGGTTCGTATGCATGAAACCAGCAACGATATGTTCTTCATAGTTATAACATTATGATGCTGGTATTTAGTATAAGGGAGAGCGGGGAGAAATCTCATATAGTGTACATCCTCTCTCTCTCTCTCTCTCTCTCTCTGTCTCTCTCTCTCTCTCTCTCTCTCGTCCCCTTCCTACATCTCATACCACAACCGAAAACTTTCAAGAGAAAATTCATATATTTTCCTACATGATGAAAGGTCACTCCGCAGTTCCATAGTTCCAGACGTTTGCTTTCAGTTCTCGTTCAGTTTTCTCTGACTTGTGTTGCGCACAAATGTTCACCTCAGAGGAAGGTACAAACATCCATCGTAATATGAATCAAAGCGCGTCCACTTGTTTACATGAGAAAGATAGATAACAGGAGGCCTGATCGACCCACGACTGGGTTGTCTGGTAAAACAAGAAAAAAAAAGACAAAATGAGAATAAAAGGAGTTTGAAGTTTAACTTTCCAAGAAAAGAAATAATTCCGCTCAGCAGTCTTTTAAGCTATCACTGATCCCCCACTGCTGCACATTAGCCTTCTAATGTCCCCGTTACCTCTGTCGTTTATGCAGTTTATTTCTTACGTTTTCTCAGAGTATACGTGAATCTATAAAAATTTGCCTAAACAAATTATTTCCAAAGTCCGTACTACATTTCTTAGCTTTGACTTTTATTCTATTGTTCCTGGTAATCGTATTTTCTTGTATTTCGAGGTGTTCGTGATTTACTTTATCGAACTTGTTCAGAATTGTGAACACTTGTTTAAGTCGCCGCAAAGTCTACCTATTTTAAGGGAGGAGAGATCTTATTGTTTTAGCATCTCTTCGTATGCCAGATTTGTAAGGGATGGGAGCGTCTTTGCACTTGCTCTAATTTTTCCTCATCATTCTCATAGTTTGGGAACCAACACTGGGCTGCATATTCAAGGTGTGGTCTTACTAGAGAATTACAAGGTGTGAGAATTGTTTCTGGTGTCTTGTAATTCATATTCCTGGCTATGAAACCTAACATTTATTGCCTTTATTACTTGCTGCTTGACACTGTTCAGTGCACTTCAAATTGTTGCTAATGATAACTCCAAGGTACTTTTCTACATTTACTTTAGTTTGAGAGTTTCCAAATAGTTTGTAGTGGTAACGTATATCTTTCTCTTCAAAGTGCATAACTTTACGCTTGTCTACATTAAACTTCACTTGTCATCTGTCTGACCACTCTGCTAGTAAGTTAAAATCTTTTTGAATCATTTCGCAATCCCGCCATTTTACAGCTCTACCTTCTAGTTTAGTATCGTCAGCAAATTTGAAGATCTTAGATATGTGACCGAGTTCTTGGTTATTAATGTATATTATGAAACATATTGGGCCTAGGACCGATCCCTGTGGCACACCACTCGTTACGTCTCTCCAATCTAAGGCTTCGCCATTTAATGCTACACGCTGCTTTCTTCCGGTAAGCCAGTCTCTGATGCATGTAGAGTTCATCGATTCCGTGTGCTCAAAGTTTACGTAAAAGTCTCTTGTGAGGTATTTTCTGAAAATCCTTTTGGAAATTTAGATATACTACATCTGAAGGTACTTTTTCGTCCTAATTCTAATAAATAACATTAAGATACTCCAGCATATTTGTCAAGCAGGACATTCTATTGCGGAAACAGTGATCATTGTCCAATATGATTTTGTGATCTAGAAACGTAACAATCTTTATCTCATTATTTTTTTCCATCGTTTTACCTAACACTAGCGTAAGGCTAATTAGGCAGTAGTTCAAGACACACTCTTTGTGTACTTTTTTATATATAAGAGTAACATTTGCTAGTTTCCAGTCAGTTAGCACCTGACCATCCAATGGAGATCTGTTGAATATTTTTGTTATGCTGTCTCCTGACATCCTTTGAAAATCTTGGAGCTAAGTTATCTGGGCCGTTGAATTTGTTAGGATATAATTGGTCCAGGTATCCAAGTACTTCAGAGCTCTTTATTTCTCTAACCTTCAATTCTTCTTCATCAGATCCCTGAAACATTTTCACTGGTTGCGGTATTGGAGATGTTTCTTCAACTGTGAAGACGGAGTTAAGAGAAAAATTTAGTATGGTAGTATGGTAACCATTTTCTTGTCGTCAATAATTAGTGTGTCATGATGTTCGTTTCGTAATGGTCCAATTCCTTCTTTTACTGTTTTCTCTGTCTTATACATGGGAAGAATTCCTTACGATTGTTCTTAATTTCTAAGGAAATTCTTATTTCGTCCTCATGTTTACTCTCTACAACCTTTTAACACTTTTTTCGGATTTTTAATCATTCCTGGCGATGTTCATCAGTTCCCATTGATATGAATTTTTCATATCTTTTCTTCTTTTGGCAAATTAGTCCTTCTATTCTCTTACTCATCTATGATGGTTTTGAAATATTGCAATATCTCGAGTAGTGTGTTTTTAGATTCCACATTTCCTCTACTGTGTGAACGTTAAAATGTTTTGTCCAATCGGTACTGTGAGTTTCGTGTCGAGAATTTTCAAAATTTCCTCTCCTGTGATCTGGGATCAAAAGTTTATTTTTACATATTTCATAATCTAACTTTATATCTAATCTAATCAAACTGTGATCGTTGTTTGACAAACTCTCGCCAGTTAAGTTTGTGTCACTGGTGAAGACAAGACCAAGAATGTTTCTACCTCTTGTTTTCTTTATAAGCTGTTCTACAAAAGTGTCTTTAATGAATTCCATTAGTCTCGTTCCCTCTCGGTGATCTGTTAACGTGTTCCAGATTATATTTGGAGTTTTGAAGTCTCCTACTTTACCGTTCACTATAGTTCTGACTTCGCTGTATAGCATCTTATCATCATCTCTGCTTAGGAGGTCTGTAAATGCCGCCGAGACTTGAAAGTATAGATAAATCCTACCTCTGTTTTTTTTTTTTTTCTTAAATTGTGTTATTAGAACTTTATATAATTCCCTTCTTTTGAGTGGATTCAAATGTGAGGACATATATAGCCTACCAAGTGTGATGACGTAATGTTTAGCATAATTGGTATAAAGCCACTGTCAAGTTAGTGTGATAATGTTTGGTCTCTCCCACTAAGTGTGATGATATGATGTTTAGCATGATTGGTATGATGTCACTGTCAAGAATGTATGATACTGAGCGTTAGTTTATCATAAGGTATCAAGACGACTAGAAAAAGATGACCGTCAAGTTATTTTGATGCTGAGCGACATACAAGCTAGAGACCTAAAACATTATAAAGATAGCAATGTATTACAACAACTTTGAGATAGCATCTCGGTAAAATGCTATCTGCTGGCTGTGTGAGCCTGATGGGAAATGCCCGGTGTAGACCCCGTTGCTCACCAACGTGAGACGAAGGGTGTTCGAGTACATAGAATTCGAATAGTCATTTGCCTATTAGAGGCGATCATAGCCTATCGGTAGCGCTCCCACCTGCCACGTAGGGATCCTGGGTTTAATCCTGGCTGTTGGAAGTTTGTGGGAGATATATATTCATATTTATTATACTTAACGTTAGCGAGGCAGCGCAAGTAAACAGACGAAAGAATGGCCCAACCCACCTACATACACATGTATATACATAAACGCCCACTGAAGCGCATGTACATACCTATACATTTCAACGTATACATGCACGCGCATATACGTATATACACATGCACACATCCGCACTTGCTGCCTTCATCCGTTCCCGTTGCAATCCTGCCACACATGGAATAACAACCCCCTCCCCCCCGGGCGCGCACGAGAAGGTGCTAGGAAAAGGCCACATTCGTTAACACTCAGTCTCTAGCTGTCATGTGTAATGTACCGAAACCACAGCTCCCTTTTCACATCCAGGCCCCATAATTCGTTCCATGGTTTACCCCAGACGCTTCACATGTCCTGGTTCAATCCATTGATAGCACGTCGACACCGGTATACCAAATCGTTCCAATTCACTCTATTCATTGCAAGTCTTTTACCCTCCTGTATGTTCAAGCCCCAATCGCTCAAAACCTTTTTCACTCCATCCTTCCACCTCCAATTTGGTCTCCCACTTCTACCCGTTCCCTACATCTCTGACACATATATCCTCTTTGTCAATCTTTCCTTATTCATTCTCTCCATATGACCAAACCATTTCAATACACCCTCTTCTACTCTCGCTACCACACTTTTTATCACCAAAAATCTCTCTTACCCTTTCATTACTTACTCGATCAAACTACATCACACCATATACTGTTCTCAAACATTTCATTTCCAACACCTCCACCCTCCGCACAACCTTACGTATAGCCCATGCCTCGCAACAATATAACATTGTTGGAACCACTAATCCTTCAAACATACCCTTTTTTGCTCTCCAAGATAACGTTCTTGACTTCTACCAGTTCTTCAACGCTCCCAGAACCTTCACCCCTTCCCTACCTTGTGACTCACTTCCGCTTCCATGGCTCCATCCGCGTCTACGTCCACTCCCAGATATCTAAAACACTTCACTTCCTCCAGTATTTCTCCATTCAAACTTACCTCCCAGTTAACTTGTCCCTCAATCCTACTGAACTTAATTTTAACCTTGCTCTTATTCACATTTACTCTCAGTTTTCTTCTTTCACACACTTTACCAAACTCAGTCACCAGCTTCTGCAGATTCTCATCCGAATCAGCCACTAGCGCTGTATCATCAGCGAACAACAACTGACTCACTTCCCAAGCCTTCTCATTCACAACAGACTGCATACTTGCCCCTCTCTCCAAAACTTATGTATTCACCTCCCTAACAACCCCATCCAGAAACAAATTAAACAACCATGGAGACATCACCCACCCCTGCCGCAAACCGACATTCCCTGGGAACCAATCAATTTCCTCTCTTTCTACTCGTACACATGCCATACATCCTTGATAAAATCTTTTCACTGCTTCGAGCAACTTTTCTCCCACACCATATACTCTTGATACCTTCCACAGAGCATCTCTATCAATTCTGTCATATGCCCTCTCCAGATCCATAAATGCCACATAAAACTCCATCTGCTTTTCAAAATATTTCTACATACATTCTTCAAAGCAAACACCTGATCCACGCATCCTCTACCACTTCTGAAACCACTCTGCTCTTCTTTAATCTGATTCTCTGTACATGCCTTTATCCTCTCAACCAACACCCTCCCATATGATTTTCCAGGAATATTCAACAACTTATACCCCTGTAATTTGAACACTCACCTTATCCCCTTTGCCTTTCTACAATAGCACTCTGCATGCTTTTCGCCAATCCTCAGGCACTTTACCATGAACCATACATGCATTGAATATCCTCACCAACCATTTAACAACACAGTGACCCCTTTTTTGATATATTCCACTGCAATAACACCCAAACCCACCAGCTTGCCGGCGTTCATCTTCCGTAAAGCTTTCACTACCTCTGTTTACCAAACCAAAACACCCTCTATCTGTCACTCTGTCATCAAACACATTCAATGAACCTTCAAAATACTCACTCCAGCTCCTCCTCACTTCACCATTACTTGGTATTACCTCCCCATCAGCTGCCTTCGTCGAAGTTTCCATTTGTTCTCTTGTCTTACGCACTTTTTTACCTCCTTCCAAAAAATCTTTTTATTCTCCCTAAAATCTGACGACTCTCTCTCACGCTAACACTCATTTGCCCTCTTTTTCACCTCTTGCACCTTTCTTTTGACATCCTGCCTTTTTCTTTTATACCTCTCCCAGTCATATGCACTATTCCCTCGCATAAATAGTCCAAATGGCTATTTCTTCCCTTTCACTAACAATCTTACTTCTTCATTCCATAACTCATTACCCTTTCTAATCTGCCAACCTCCCAGCTTTCTCATGCCACAAGCATCTTTTGCACAAGCCATCACTGCTTCCGTGAATACATTCCATTCCTCCCCTACTCCCTTTGCGTCATTTACTCCCACCTTTTGCTGTTCTGCTCTTAATGTCTCCTGTTGCTCCTTCACACAAAACCCTTTCCAAGCTTACTTCCTCTCACCACTTTCTTTACTCCAACATTCTCTCGTCTTTTCTGAAAACCTCTACAAATCTTTACCTTCGCCTTCACAAGAAATTGATCAAACATCCCTCCATTTGCCCCTCTCAGCACATTAACATCCAAAAGTCTCTCTTTCACGCGCCCATCAATGAACACGTATTCCAATGACGCTCTCTGGCCATCTCTCCTACTTACATACGTATACTTATGTATATCTCTTTTTATAAACCAGGCATTCCCAATCACCAGTCCTTTTTTAGCGCACAAATCTACACGCTGTGCTAAACAACTGACACCTGCACTGACCACATTATTTCAGGACTCAATAGATCAGGGAGTGGTGCATTATAAATGGAAAGAATCGGAAGTGAAACCTATTGCAAAAATTAACTGTCCGAAAGATCCCAAAGATTTTAGACCTGTAGTATTGACATCTAACATTATGAAATGTTTAGAAAGTATATTGAAAAACTACATCTGTGAAAGAACAAAAAATCTAAAAGACCCTATGCAGTTTGCTTATTGCTATAATAGGAGTGTACAGGATGCAGCATTTACATTATTAAATGATGTTAACGAGCACTTAGATAAGACTAAATCACAAATTAGAGCACTGTTCATCGATTTTAGTTCAGCATTTAACACAATGCAACCTCATATTTTGCTTAATAAAATGTTACAAATGAGTGTAAATAGAAACATCTTAAAATGGATTTTTAGCTTTTTAACGCAGAGACCTCAATATACCAATATAAATAATGTCAAGTCTAATGTGGTAGTTACCAACACAGGAGCCCCCCAAGGGTGTGTATTGTCCCCTGTTCTCTTTACCTTGTACACAGATGATTGTAGGAGTGGAACTGATGACTGTACTATTAAAAGATATGCCGACGATACAGTTATCCTAGGAAAAGTTGTCAATGATAATTATGAGCCCTACTTAACTCAAGTCAAAAAATTTGTTGACTGGAGTAAACAAAATTTTTTGGAGCTTAATGTTAAGAAAACTAAGATGATATTCAATTTCGGAACTAAAAATAAACATCTACCCGACTTATTAACACTTGAGGAAGAACACGTTCAAAGAGTAAACCATTACAAGTATTTGGGACTTATGATTGATGACCAGTTGAGAGGCAGTGTTAATACGGATATGGTGTCAAGGAAATGTAACCAAAGACTACACTTTGTACGTATATTACGCAACCTAAATGTAGATAAAGTGATGATCACTTATGTTACAAATCAATATTAGAATCAGTTCTAAATTTTTCAGTGACTGCCTGGTATGGGAAACTTACTTGTAAAGATAAAAATAAGTTGGGAAGAATTGTTAAAAAGGCAGGAAAATTAGGTGCGGCGACCACATCACTAGATAAGCTTTATCAGACTGGCGTAATGAAACAAGTAGATAGGATTATGAAAGATGTAACCCATCCGCTATACAATTGTTACACATATTTAAAATCAGGAAGGAGGTTAGCTTTGCCCATGCAGCGTACTGATAGATACAGAAAGTCTTTTGTACCTAAAAGCATCCTCCTTTTCAATCATTTGTCATCACAATAGGAAAGTAAAATATTAAAGTGCTTCCTTTAATATTTTATTGCTTTATTGATTTTATTCTTTTAATGTAGAAACACAAGGGAGCTCTCAAAGCCAAGAAGAATTTCATTTTGTAATATATGTTGTATTACAATTTGACTAATAAAAACTTACTTACTTACTTACTTACTTGCTTAAGCTCTTTACCATTTCCATTAACAGCACTGAACACCCAGTGTACACCAATTTTTCCCTTAACTGCCATATTACTCACCTCTGCATTCAAACCACCCATCGCTATAACCCGGTCTCGTGCTCCAAAGCTACTCACACACTCACTCAGCTGCTCTCAAAACATTGCCTCTCATGATCTTTCTTTTCATGACCAGGAGCATATGTACCATTAATCACCCATCTCTCTCCAACCACTTTCAGTTTTACCCATATCAACCAAGAGTTTACTTTCTCACACTCTATCACATACTCCCACAACTCCCGCTTCAGGAGTAGTGCTATTCCTTCCTTTGCTCTTGTCCACTCACCAATCCCTGAATTTACTCCCAAGACATTACAAAACTACTGTCCCTCTTTACCCTTGAGCTTCGTTTCACTCAAAGCCAAAAGATCCTGATTCCTTTCCTCAAACATACTACCTATCTCTCCTTTTTCCTCATCTTGGTTACATCCATACACATTTAGACACCCCAGTCTCAGGAGGATGAGCAGTCCCAGCGTGACTCTTTCTTCTGTTTCCATTTTCAGAAAGTTGAAATACAAAGAGGGAAGGGTTTCTAGCTTCCCGCTCCCATCCCCTTTAGAAGCCTTTTTCGACAACGGGGAAGGCGTGGGGAGTATTCTGTCTCCCCTATCCCTAGGGATAAATTTCCTGGGAAACTGTATGGATGGGTATTGATTGAGAGGGTGAAGGCATGTACAGAGCATCAGATTGGGGAAGAGCAGTGTTTTTTCAGAAGTGGTAGAGGATGTGTGGATCTGGCATATGATACAGTTGATAGAGATGCTCTGTGGAAAGTATTAAGAGTATATGTTATGGTAGGTAAGTTGCTGGGAGCAGTGAGAAGTTCTTATCAAAGATGTAAGGCATGTGTACGAGGAGGAAGATAGGAAAGTGATTGGTTCCCAGTGAATGTCGGTTTGCGGTTGTTGGATGGGGTTGTTAGGGAGGTGAATGCAAGAATTTTGGAGAGAGGGGCAAGCGTTCAGTCTGTTTTGAATGATACGGCTTGAGAAGTGAGTCAGTTGTTGTTCGCTGATGATACAGCGCTGGTGGCTGATTCGGGTGAGAAACTGCAGAAGCTGGTGACTGAGTTTGGTAAGGTGTGTGAAAGAAGAAAGCTGGGAGCAAATGTGAATAAGAGGAAGGCTATTAGGTTCAGTAGGGCTGAGGAACAAGTCATTTGTGAGGTATGTTTGAATGGAGAAAAACTAGAGGAATTGAAGTGTTTTAGATGTCTGGGAGTGGATTTAGCAGCGGATGGAACCATGGAAGCGGAAGTGAATCACAGGTTGAGGGAGGGGACGAAGGTTTTGGGAGCGTTGAAGAGTGTGTGGAAGGCTAGAAAGTTATCTCAAAGAGCAAAAATGGGCATGTTTGAAGGAAAAGTGTCGCTAACGATGTTATATGGTTGCGAGGAGTGGGCTATAGATAGGATTGTGCGAAGGAGGGTTGATGTGCTGGAAATGAGATGTTAGCGGATAATATGTGGTGTGAGGTGGTTTTATCCTTCCTAAAATTCAATGACACTTTCTCACCCCAACACTGATTGGCCCTCTTTTTAAACACTTGCACCTTTCGCTTGACCTTCTGCCGCTTTCTGTCGTACACTTCCCAGTCATTTGCAACACGTCTCTCTTTTCTCTTTCACTAACAACTCTACTTCTTATCATTGGGGACTGGGGAGAAAAAAGACTTACCACGTATTCCCTGCGTGTCGTAGAAGGCGACTAAATAGGCGAAGGGAGTGGGGGCCCGGAAATCCTACTCTCCCGTTTTTTATTTTCCGAAAGAAGAAACAGAGAAGGGGGCCAGTGAGGATATTCCCTCTAAGGCTCAGTCCTCTGTTCTTAACGCTACCTCGCTAACGCGGAATATATCGAATATGTGAGAAAGAAAAATAAATATATTCCTAGGGTAGCGGAAAAGATTCTACCTTCATTGTTCCCGCGTGACATAAAATGGTGGGGTGGATTTCCTCCTCACCCTCCATCCTCCAACGAAGCTCAAGGGTAAAGGGGAGGAGTGGTTTGGGAATGTTTTGGGAGTAAAGTCTGGGGTTGGTGAGAAAACAAGAGCAAGGGAAGGAGTAGCAATGCTCCTGAAACAGGAGGTGTGGGAGTATGTGGTAGAGTGCAAGAAAGTAAACTCTAGATTGATACGGGTTAAACTGAAAGTGGATGGAGAGAGATGGATGATTATTGGTGCCGATGCGCTTGGGCATGAGAAGAAAGATCATGAGAGCCTAGTGTTTTGAGAGCAGCTGAGTGAGTGTGTTAGTAGTTTTGATGTAGGAGACCGGGTTATAGTGATGGATGATTTGAATGCAAAGGTGAGTAATGTGGCAGTTGAGGGAATAATTGGTGTACTTGGGGTGTTCAGTGTTGTAAATGGAAATGGTGAAGAGCTTGTAGATTTATGTGCTGAAAAAGGACTGGTGATTGAGAATACCTGGTTTAAAAAGAGAGATATACGTAAGTATACGTATGTAAGTAAGAGAGATGGCCAGAGAGCGTTATTGGATTACGTCTTAATTGACAAGCGCGCGAAAGAGAGACTTTTGGATGTTAATGTGTTGAGAGGTGCAACTGGAGGGATGTCTGATTATTATCTTGCGGAGGCGAAGGTTAAGATTTGTAGAGGTTTTCAGAAAAAAAGAGAGAATGTAGGGATGAAGAGAGTGGTGAGAGTAAGTGAGCTTGGGAAGGAGACTTGTGTGAGAAAGTACAAGGAGAGACTGAGTGCAGAATGGAAAAAGGTGAGAGCAAAGGATGTAAGGGGAGTGGGGGAGGAATGGGATGTATTTAGGGAAGCAGTGATACCTTGCGCAAAAGATGCTTGTGGCATGAAATGCGTGGGAGGTGGGCAGATTAGAAAGGGTAGTGAATGGTGGGATGAGGAGGTACGTTTATTAGTGCAAGAGAAGAGAGAGGCATTTGGAGGAATTTTGCAGGAAAATAGTGCAAATGACTGGGAGATGTATAAAAGAAAGAGGCAGGAGGTCGAGAGAAAGATGCAAGAGGTGACAAAGAGGGCAAATGAGAGTTTGGATGAGAGAATATCATTAAATTTTAGGGAGATTAAAAAGATGTTTTGGAAGGAGGTAATTATAGTGCGTAAGACAAGAGAAGAAATGGAAACATCGGTGAAGGGGGCTAATGGGGAGGTAATAACAAGTAGTGGTGATGTGAAAGGGAGACGTAATGAGTATTTTAAAGGTTTGTTGAATATGTTGGATGATAGAGTGGTAGATGTAGGGTGCTTTGGTTCAGGTGGTGTGCGAAGTGAGAAGGTTAGGGAGAATGATTTGGTAAACATAGACGAGGTAGTAAGAGCTTTGCGGAAGATGAAAGCTGGCAAGGAAGCGGGTTTGGATTGTATCGCAGTGAAATTTATTAAAATGTATGGGTGACTGTGTTGTTGACTGGTTGATAAGGATATTCAATGTATGCATGACTCATGGTGAGGTGCCTGAGGATTGGCGGAATGCATGTATATTGCCATTGTACAAAAGCAAAGGGGATATAGGTGAGTGCTCAGATTTTAGAGGTATAAGTTTGTTGAGTATTCCTAGGAAAATATGTGGGTGTATATTGACTGAGAGGGTGAAGGTATGTACAGAACATCAGATTGGGGAAGCGCAGTGTGGTTTCAGATGTGGTAGAGGATGTGTGGATCAGGTGTTTGCTTTGAAGAATGTATGTGAGAAATACTTAGAAAAGCAAATGGATTTGTATGTAGCATTTATGGATTTGGAGAAGGCATATGATAGAGTTGATAGAGATGCTCTGTGGAAGGTCTTTAGAAAATATGGTGAGGGAGGCAAGTTGCTAGAAGTAGTGAAAAGTTTTTATTCGGGATGTAAGGCATGTATACGAGTAGGAAGAGAGGAAAGTGATTGGTTCTCAGTGAATGTTGGTTTGCGACAGGAGTGCGTGATGCCTCCATGGTTGTTTGATTTATTTATGTATGGGGTTGTTAGGGAGGTAGATGCAAGAGTTTTGAAGAGGGGCAATTATGCTGTGTTGTGGATAAGAGAGCTTGGGAAGTGAGTCAGTTGCTGTTCACTGATGATACAGCGCTGGTGGCTGATTCGGGTGAGAAACTGCAGAAGCTGGTGACTGAGTTTGGTAAAGTGTGTGAAAGAAGAAAACTGAGAGTAAACGTGAATAAGAGCAAGGTTATTAGGTGCACTAGTGTTGAGGGTCAAGTCAATTGGGAGGCAAGTTTGAATGGAGAAAAACTGGAGGAAATGAAGTGTTTTAGATATCTGGGAGTGGATGTGACAGCGGATGGAACCATTGAAGCGCAAGTGAGTCATATTGTGAGGGAAGGGTCGAAAGTTCTGGGAGCATTGAAAATTGTGTAGAAGCCGAGAACATTATCTTGGAAAGCGAAAATGGGTATATTTGAAGGATTAGTGGTTCAAACAATATTATATGGTTGCGAGGTGTGGGCTATAGATAGAGTTTTGCGAGGGAGGGTGTGTTGGAAATTATATTCTTGCCTACCATATGTGGTGTGAAGTGGTTTGATCGAGTAAGTTATGAAACTGTGCGAGAGATGTGTGGTGATAAAAAGAGTGTGGCGCAGAGAGCAGAAGAGGGTGTTTTGAAATGGTTTGGTCACATGTAGAGAATGATTGAGGAAAGATTGACTGAGAGGATATATGTGTCAGAAGTGGAGGGAACGAGAAGTGGGAGACCAAATTGGAGGTGGAAAGATGGAGTGAAAAAGATTTTAAACGATTGGGGCCTGAACATGCAGGAGGGTGAAAGACGCGCAAGAAATAGAGTGAATTGGAACGATGTTGTATACTGGGGTCGACGTGCTGTCAATGGATTGATCCAGGGCATGTGAAGGGTCTGGGGTAAACCAGAGAATGTTTTTGGTTACTGGATGTGGAAAGTTTCGGTGAAGTATACATGAAAGGTAGAGACTGAGTGTGAACGAATGTGGCTTATGTTGTCTCTGCCTAGCGCTATCTTGCGCACATGCGGAGGAAGTGGGTTGTCATTTCATGTGGTGCAGGGTAGGGACAAAAATGAATAAAGGTTGCAAGTATGAATTATATACCTGTTTATATATATATATATATATATATATATATATATATATATATATATATATATATATATATATATATATATATATATATATATATATATATATATATATATATATATATATATATATATATATATATATATATATATATATATATATATATCTGTGTAAATATATATGTATACGTTGAAATGCATAGGTATGTATATGTGCGTGTGTGGATGTGTATGTATATACATGTGTATGTGGGTGGGTTAGGCCATTCCTTCGTCTGTTTCCTTGCGCTACCTAGATATATATATATATATATATATATATATATATATATATATATATATATATATATATATATATATATATATATATATATATATATATATATATATATATATATATATATATATATATATATATATATATATATATTTAAATATATATATATATATATATATATATATATATATATATTATCTTTTTTTTTTCTTGCTTTGTCGCTGTCTCCCGCGTTTGCGAGGTAGCGCAAGGAAACAGACGAAAGAAATGGCCCAACCCACCCCCCCTGAAAAACAACTGGTGATTGGGAATACCTGGTTTAAAATGCGAGATATACATATATATATATATATATATATATATATATATATATATATATATATATATATATATATATATATATATATGTATATATATATATATATATATATATATATATATATATATATATATATATATATATATATATATATATATATATATATATATATATATATATATATATATATATATATATATATATATATATATATATATATATATATATATATATTTTTTTTTTTTTTCTTCTTTTTTTTTTTTTTGCTTTGTCGCTGTCTCCCGCGTTTGCGAGGTAGCGCAAGGAAACAGACGAAAGAAATGGCCCAACCCACCCCCATACACACGCCTTGATTCAATCCACTGACAGCACGTCAACCCCGGTATACCACATCGATCCAATTCACTCTATTCTTTGCCCTCCTTTCACCCTCCTGCATGTTCAGGCCCCGATCACACAAAATCTTTTTCACTCCATCTTTCCACCTCCAATTTGGTCTCCCTCTTCTCCTCGTTCCCTCCACCTCCGACACATATATCCTCTTGGTCAATCTTTCCTCACTCATTCTCTCCATGTGACCAAACCATTTCAAAACACCCTCTTCTGCTCTCCCAACCACGCTCTTTTTATTTCCACACATCTCTCTTACCCTTACGTTACTTACTCGATCAAACCACCTCACACCACACATTGTCCTCAAACATCTCATTTCCAGCACATCCATCCTTCTGCGCACAACTCTATCCATAGTCCACGCCTCGCAACCATACAACATTGTTGGAACCACTATTCCCTCAAACATACCCATTTTTGCTTTCCGAGATAATGTTCTCGACTTCCACACATTCTTCAAGGCTCCCAGAATTTTCGCCCCCTCCCCCACCCGATGATCCACTTCCGCTTCCATAGTTCCATCCGCTGCCAGATCCACTCCCAAATATCTAAAACACTTCACTTCCTCCAGTTTTTCTCCATTCAAACTCACCTCACAATTGACTTGACCCTCAACCCTACTGTACCTAATAACCTTGCTCTTATTCACATTTACTCTTAACTTTCTTCTTTCACACACTTTACCAAACTCAGTCACCAGCTTCTGCAGTTTCTCACATGAATCAGCCACCAGCGCTGTATCATCAGCGAACAAAAACTGACTCACTTCCCAAGCTCTCTCATCAACAACAGACTTCATACTTGCCCCTCTTTCCAAAACTCTTGCATTCACCTCCCTAACAACCCCATCCATAAACAAATTAAACAACCATGGAGACATCACACACCCCTGCCGCAAACCTACATTCACTGAGAACCAATCACTTTCCTCTTCCTACACGTACACATGCCTTACATCCTCGATAAAAACTTTTCACTGCTTCTAACAACTTGCCTCCCACACCATATATTCTTAATACCTTCCACAGAGCATCTCTATCAACTCTATGATATGCCTTCTCCAGATCCATAAATGCTACATACAAATCCATTTGCTTTTCTAAGTATTTCTCACATACATTCTTCAAAGCAAACACCTGATCCACACATCCTCTACCACATCTGAAACCACACTGCTCTTCCCCAGTCTGATGCTCTGTACATGCCTTCACCCTCTCAATCAATACCCTCCCATATAATTTGCCAGGAATACTCAACAAACTTTTACCTCTGTAATTTGAGCACTCACTCTTATCCCCTTTGCCTTTATACAATGGCACTATCCATGCATTCCGCCAATCCTCAGGCACCTCACCATGAGTCATACATACATTAAATAACCTTACCAACCAGTCAACAATACAGTCACCCCCTTTTTTAATAAATTCCACTGCAATACCATCCAAACCTGCTGCCTTGCCGGCTTTCATCTTCCGCAAAGCTTTTACTACCTCATCTCTGTTTACCAACTCATTTTCCCTAACCCTCGCACTTTGCACACCACCTCGAACAAAACACCCTATATCTGCCACTCTATCATCAAACACATTCAACAAACCTTCAAAAAACTCACTCCATCTCCTTCTCACATCACCACTACTTGTTATCACCTCCCCATTTGCGCCCTTCACTGAAGTTCCCATTTGTTCTCTTGTCTTACGCACTTTATTTACCTCCTTCCAGAACATCTTTTTATTCTCCCTGAAATTTAATGATACTCTCTCACCCCAACTCTCATTTGCCTTTTTTTTCACCTCTTGCACCTTTCTCTTGACCTCCTGTCTCTTTCTTTTATACGTCTCCCACTCAATTTCATTTTTTCCCTGCAAAAATCGTCAAAATGCCTCTCTCTTCTCTTTCACTAATACTCTTACTTCTTCATCCCACCACTCACTACCCTTTCTAATCAACCCACCTCCCACTCTTCTCATGCCACAAGCATCTTTTGCGCAATCCATCACTGATTCCCTAGATACATCCCATTCCTCCCCCACTCCCCTTACTTCCATTGTTCTCACCTTTTTCCATTCTGTACTCAGTCTCTCCTGGTACTTCCTCACACAAGTCTCCTTCCCAAGCTCACTTACTCTCACCACCCTCTTCACCCCAACATTCACTCTTCTTTTCTGAAAACCCATACAAATATATATATATATATATATATATATATATATATATATATATATATATATATATATATATATATATATATATATATGGAGGTGCGCGTTCATATACACTTTATTGGTATATATATATATATATATATATATATATATATATATATATATATATATATATATATATATATATATATATATATATATATATATATATATATATGAAGAATGTATGTGAGAAATACTTAGAAAAGCAAATGGATTTGTATGTAGCATTTATGGATCCGGAGAAGGCATATGATAGAGTTGATAGAGATGCTCTGTGGAAGGTATTAAGAATATATGGTGTGGGAGGCAAGTTGTTAGAAGCAGTGAAAAGTTTTTATCGAGGATGTAAGGCATGTGTACGTGTAGGAAGAGAGGAAAGTGATTGGTTCTCAGTGAATGTAGGTTTGCGGCAGGGGTGTGTGATGTCTCCATGGTTGTTTAATTTGTTTATGGAGGGGGTTGTTAGGGAGGTGAATGCAAGAGTTTTGGAAAGAGGGGCAAGTATGAAGTCTGTTGGGGATGAGAGAGCTTGGGAAGTGAGTCAGTTGTTGTTCGCTGATGATACAGCGCTGGTGGCTGATTCATGTGAGAAACTGCAGAAGCTGGTGACTGAGTTTGGTAAAGTATGTGAAAGAAGAAAGTTAAGAGTAAATGTGAATAAGAGCAAGGTTATTAGGTACAGTAGGGTTGAGGGTCAAGTCAATTGGGAGGTGAGTTTGAATGGAGAAAAACTGGAGGAAGTGAAGTGTTTTAGATATCTGGGAGTGGATCTGGCAGCGGATGGAACCATGGAAGCGGAAATGGATCATAGGGTGGGGGAGGGGGCGAAAATTCTGGGAGCCTTGAAGAATGTGTGGAAGTCGAGAACATTATCTCGGAAAGCAAAAATGGGTATGTTTGAAGGAATAGTGGTTCCAACAATGTTGTATGGTTGCGAGGCGTGGGCTATGGATAGAGTTGTGCGCAGGAGGATGGATGTGCTGGAAATGAGATGTTTGAGGACAATGTGTGGTGTGAGGTGGTTTGATCGAGTGAGTAACGTAAGGGTAAGAGAGATGTGTGGAAATAAAAAGAGCGTGGTTGAGAGAGCAGAAGAGGGTGTTTTGAAGTGGTTTGGGCACATGGAGAAGATGAGTGAGGAACGATTGACCAAGAGGATATATGTGTCGGAGGTGGAGGGAAGAAGGAGAAGAGGGAGACCAAATTGGAGGTGGAAAGATGGAGTGAAAAAGATTTTGTGTGATCGGGGCCTGAACATGCAGGAGGGTGAAAGGAGGGCAAGGAATAGAGTGAATTGGAGCGATGTGGTATACCGGGGTTGACGTGCTGTCAGTGGATTGAAGCAAGGCATGTGAAGCGTCTGGGGTAAACCATGGAAAGCTGTGTAGGTATGTATATTTGCGTGTGTGGACGTATGTATATACATGTGTATGGTGGGGGGGGGGTTGGGCCATTTCTTTCGTCTGTTTCCTTGCGCTACCTCGCAAACGCGGGAGACAGCGACAAAGTATAATAAAAAAAGAAATATATATATATATATATATATATATATATATATATATATATATATATATATATATATATATATATATATATGGGTGATTATTGGTGCATATGCACCTGGGCATGAGAAGAAAGATCATGAGAGGCAAGTGTTTTGGAAGCAGCTGAATGAGTGTGTTAGTGGTTTTGATGCACGAGACCGGGTTATAGTGATGGGTGATTTGAATGCAAAGGTGAGTAATGTGGCAGTTGAGGGAATAATTGGTATACATGGGGTGTTCAGTGTTGTAAATGGAAATGTTGAAGAGCTTGTAGATTTATGTGCTGAAAAAGGACTGGTGATTGGGAATACCTGGTTTAAAAAGCGAGATGTACAAAAGTATACGTATGTAAGTAGGAGAGATGGCCAGAGAGCGTTATTGGATTACGAGTTAATTGACAGGCGCGCGAAAGAGAGACTTTTGGATGTTAATGTGCTGAGAGGTGCAACTGGAGGGATGTCTGATCATTATCTTGTGGAGGCTAAGGTGAAGATTTGTATGGGTTTTCAGAAAAGAAGAGTGAATGTTGGGGTGAAGAGGGTGGCGAGAGTAAGTGAGCTTGGGAAGGAGACTTGTGTGAGGAAGTACCAGGAGAGACTGAGTACAGAATGGAAAAAGGTGAGAACAATGGATGTAAGGGTAGTGGGGGAGGAATGGGATGTATCTAGGGAATCAGTGATGGATTGCGCAAAAGATGCTTGTAGCATGAGAAGAGTGGGAGGTGGGTTGATTAGAAAGGGTAGTGAGTGGTGGGATGAAGAATTAAGATTATTAGTGAAAGAGAAGAGAGAGGATAATTGGACGATTTTTGTAGGGAAAAAATGCAATTGAGTGGGAGATGTATAAAAGAAAGAGACAGGAGGTCAAGAGAAAGGTGCAAGAGGTGAAAAAGAGGGCAAATGAGAGTTGGGGTGAGAGAGCATCATAAAATTTTAGGAAGAATAAAAGATGTTTTGGAAGGAGATAAATAAAGTGCGTAAGACAAGGGAGCAAATGGGAACTTCAGTGAAGGGCGCAAATGGGGAGGTGATAACAAGTAGTGGTGATGTGAGAAGGAGATGGATTGAGTATTTTGAAGGTTTGTTGAATGTGTTTGATGATAGAGTGGCAGATATAGGGTGTTTTGGTCGAGGTGGTGTGCAAAGTGAGAGGGTTAGGGAAAATGATTTGGTAAACAGAGAAGAGGTAGTAAAAGCTTTGCGGAGGATGAAAGCCGGCAAGGCAGCAGGTTTGGATGGTATTGCAGTGGAATTTATCAAAAAAGGGGGTGACTGTATTATTGACTGGTTGGTAAGGTTATTTAATGTATGTATGACTCATGGTGAGGTGCCTGAGGATTGGCGAAATGCTTGCATAGTGCCATTGTACAAAGGCAAACGGGATAAGAGTGAGTGCTCAAATTACAGAGATATAAGTTTGTTGAGTATTCCTGGTAAATTATATGGGAATGTATTAATTGAGAGGGTGAAGGTATGTACTGAGCATCAGATTGGGGAATAGCAGTGTGGTTTCAGAAGTGGTAGAGGATGTGTGGATCAGGTGTTTGCTTTGAAGAATGTATGTGAGAAATACTTAGAAAAGCAAATGGATTTGTATGTAGCATTTATGGATCTGGAGAAGGCATATGATAGAGTTGATAGAGATGCTCTGTGGAAGGTATTAAGAATATATGGTGTGGGAGGCAATTTGTTAGAAGCAGTGAAAAGTTTTTATCGAGGATGTAAGGCATGTGTACGTGTAGGAAGAGAGGAAAGTGATTGGTTCTCAGTGAATGTAGGTTTGCAGTAGGGGTGTGTGATGTCTCCATGGTTGTTTAATTTGTTTATGGATGGGGTTGTTAGGGAGGTGAATGCAAGAGTTTTGGAAAGAGGGGCAAGTATGAAGTCTGTTGGGGTTGAGAGAGCTTGGGAAGTGAGTCAGTTGTTGTTCGCTGATGATACAGCGCTGGTGGCTGATTCATGTGAGAAACTGCAGAAGCTGGTGACTGAGTTTGGTAAAGTGTGTGAAAGAAGAAAGTTAAGAGTAAATGTGAATAAGAGCAAGGTTATTAGGTACAGTAGGGTTGAGGGTCAAGTCAATTGGGAGGTAAGTTTGAATGGAGAAAAACTGGGGGAAGTAAAGTGTTTTAGATATCTGGGAGTGGATCTGGCAGCGGATGGAACCATGGACGCGGAAGTGGATCATAATATGGGGGAGGGGGCGAAAATCCTGGTAGCCTTGAAGAATGTGTGGAAGTCGAGAACATTATCCCGGAAAGCAAAAATGGGTATGTTTGAAGGAATAGTGGTTCCAACAATGTTGTATGGTTGCGAGGCGTGGGCTATGGATAGAGTTGTGCGCAGGAGGATGGATGTGCTGGAAATGAGATGTTTGAGGACAATGTGTGGTGTGAGGTGGTTTGATCGAGTAAATAACGTAAAGGTAAGAGAGATGTGTGGAAATAAAAAGAGCGTGGTTGAGAGAGCAGAAGAGGGTGTTTTCAAATGGTTTGGGCACATGGAGAGATTGAGTGAGGAAAGATTGACCAAGAGGATATATGTGTCGGAGGTGGAGGGAACTAGGAGAAGTGGGAGACCAAATTGGAGGTGGAAAGATGGAGTGAAAAAGATTTTGTGTGATCGGGGCCTGAACATGCAGGAGTGTGAAAGGAGGGCAAGGAATAGAGTGAATTGGATCGATGTTGTATACCGGGGTTGACGTGCTGTCAGTGGATTGAATCAGGGCATGTGAAGCGTCTGGGGTAAACCATGGAAAGCTGTGTAGGTATGTATATTTGCGTGTGTGGATGTATGTATATACATGTGTATGGGGGTGGGTTGGGCCATTTCTTTCGTCTGTTTCCTAGCGCTACCTCGGAAACGCGGGAGACAGCGACAAAGCAAAAAAAAAAAAAAAAGAAAATATTTATATATATATATATATATATATATATATATATATATATATATATATATATATATATATATATATATATATATATATATATATATATATATATATATATATATATATATATGTGTGTGTGTATTTCAATGAGTTCACGGGAAGAATGAAACACGATAAGTTCCTAAGTGCACTTTTGTATAAAAATCACATCATCAGGGAAGACACGCGAGAGCAGTATAACTTAGCTGATATACAACGGAAAACGCAGATAGGACGCCATTTGGTAAACGTGATTGTCCAAGACAGACGACGAGCGTATCATAAACTTTATATGTGGACAAGAAGGTGAATTGTTAACAAATTTTATGAACAATAAAGTTATCCAATTTGTATAGACCTTCACTAATATTAACATTATAATTCTTTATGTATTTGATAATACAAGACTCAGTGATATTTCTCGTGCCACTGCACTTAGAGTTAATAATTGTGATGGCATTACTCCATAGTGTTTAACGTGATTAAACTAAGCATTTGATGCTTATCCTATTCTTATACTACATTCATATTGCTTAAGTATAACAGAAAGATCCTTACCAGTCTGCCCAACATAAAACTTATCACAATTTCTATATGGTACTTTGTAGATGCATCCAGGAGAATTTTCTTGTGATTGCCTGATTAAGATATTCTTTATGGTATTATTGTTGCTGAAGGCAACATTTATATTAAAGGATTTAAGCAAAATGGAAAGTAATGTAGAATTATCATAATAAAGGTAAAAGTTTACAAATTGGATAACTTTATTGTCAATAAAATTTGTAAAAAATTCACCTTCTAGTCCACATAGTAATTTTATGATACGCTCGTTGTCTGTCTTGAACAATCACATGATTACCAAATGGCGTCCTAGCTACGTCTCTTCGTTGTATATCAACTGACTTGTATTTCTCTCTTGCGTCTCCCCTGATGATGTGATGGTTACACGAAAGTGCACTTGGGAACTTATCGTGTTTCATATTCCCCGTGGACTCATAGGAATATACTTGATATCGCGCAAAATTGTGATCTTTTTAAATATATATTAATTTATTCATTTATTGTACTTTGTCGCTGTCCCCCGCGTTAGCGAGGTAGCGCAAGGAAACAGACGAAAGAATGGCCCAACCCACCCACATACACATGTATATACACGTCCAGACACGCACATATACATACCTATACATTTCAACGTATACATACGTATACATACACAGACATATACATATATAAACATTTGAATAATTCATACTTGCTGCCTTTATTCATTCTCGTCGCCACCCTGCCACACATGAAATAACAACACCCCTCTCCCCCGCACGCAAGCGAGGCAGCGCTAAGAAAAGACAACAAAGGCCACACTCGCTCACAATCAATCTGTAGCTGCCATGAATAATACACCAAAACCACAGTTCCCCTCCACATCCAGGCCTCAAGAAAACCTTCCATGTCCCACCTCAAACACCTCATATGCCCTGGCTCAATCCATTGACAGCACGTCGACCCCGGTATACCACATCGTTCCAATTCACTCCATTCCCTGCACGCCCCTCACCCTTCTATATGTTCAGGCCCCAATCGCTCAAAATCTTCTCTATCATCCCACCTCCAATCCGGTCTCCCACTTCTGCGCGTTCCCTCCACCTCTGACACATATATCCTCTTTGTCAATCTCTCTTCACTCATTCTCTCCACGTGACCGAACCACTTCAAAACACCCTCCTCTGCCCTCTCATCCACACTCTCTTTGCTACCACACATCTCTCTTACCCTCTCATTACTTACTCGATCAAACCACCTCACACCACATATTGTGTCCCAAACATCTCATCTCCAACACATACACCCTCCTCCGCACAACTCTATCTACAGCCCACGCCTCGCAACCATATAATATTGTTAGAACTACTATTCCTTCAAACATGCCCATTTTTGCTTTCCGAGTAATGTTCTCGCCTTCCACACATTTTTCATGCCCCTAGAACATTCGCCGCCTCCCCGCCCTGTGACTCACTTCTGCTTCCCTGGTTCAATCCGTTGCCCAATCCACCCCCAGATATCTAAAACACTTCACTTCCTGCAGTTTTTCTCCATTCAGACAAAACTCTCTGTTGATTTGGCACTCAATCCTACTGTACCTAATAACCTTGCTCTTATTCACATTCACTCTCAGCTTTCTTCTTTCACACACATTACCAAACTCAGTCACAAGCTTCTGCAGTATCTCACCCGAATCAGCCACCAGCGCTGTATTATCAGCGAACAACAACTGACTTACTTCCCAAGCTCTCTCATCCATAACAGACTGCATGCTTGCACCTTCCTAACAACCCCATCCATAAACAAATTATACAGCCATGGAGAGATCACTCACCCCTGCCGCAAACCGACATTCACCGAGAACCAATCACTTTACTCTCTTCCTACTCGTACATATGCCTTACATCCTCGATAAAAATCTTTCACTGCTTCTTGCAACTTGCCTCCCACACCACATATTCTCAATACCCTCCACATAGCATCATTATCACCTCTATCATATGCTTCCTCTAGATCCATGAATGCTACATATAAATCTATTTGTTTTTCTAAGTATTTATCACATACATTCTTCAAAGGAAACACCTGATCCAGACATCCTCTACCACTTTTGAAACCACACTGCTCTTCCACAATCTGATGCTCTGTACATGCATTCACTCTCTTAATCAAAACCCTCCAATATAATTTCCTATGCATACTCAACATACCTATACCTCTGTAATTTGAACACTCACCTTTATCCCCTTTGCCTTTGTACAATGGCACTATGCATGCATTCCGCCAATCGTCAAGCACTTCACGATGAGCCATATATACTTTGAATATCCTTACCAACCAGTCAACAACAAATTCACCGCATTTTTTAAAGAATTCCACTCCAATACCATCCAAACCCACCTCCCCGCCGGCTCTCATCTTCTGGAAAGCTTTCACTACCTTATCTCTGTTCACATAGTCACCCTCCCCAATCCACTCACTCCGCACACCACCTCGACCTATACACCCCATATTTGCCACTCCATCATCTAACACACCCAACAAATCTTCAAAATACTCTCTCCACCCCCTTCTCACACTACCATTACTCGCTATTACCTCCCCATCAGCACCCTTCACCGATGTTCCCATTTGTTCTCGTGTCTTACCCACTTTACTTACCTCTGTCTAAAACATCTTTCTATTCTCCACAAAATTTAATGATATTCTCTCACCCAAATTCTCATTTGCCCTCTTTTTCACCTCCTGCACCCCTCTCTTGACCTCCCGCCTTTTTCTTTTATACACCTTCCAGTCATCTGCACTATTTCCCTGCAAAAATCGTCCAAACGCCTCTCTCTTCTCTTTCACCAAAAAATCTCATTTCTTCATCCCACAACCCACTGCCTCTTCTAATCTGCCCACCTCCCACACTTCTCATACCACAAGCATCTTTTGCACAAGCTATCACTGCTTCCCTAAATACATCCCATTCCTCCCCCATTCCCCTTACGTCCTTTGTTCTCACCTCTTTCCATTCTACACTCAGTCTCTCCTGTTATTTCCTCACAGAAATCTCCTTCCCAAGCTCACTCACTCTCACCACTCTCTTCACCCCAACACCCTCTCTTCCCTCCTGAATACCTCCACAAATCTTCACCTCCGCCTCCACAAGATAATGATCAGACATCCCTCCAGTTGCACCTTTCAACACTTTAACACCCAAAAGTCTTTTTTCACGCGCCTAGCAATTAACAAGTAATCCAATAACGCTCTCTGGCCATCTCTCCCACCCACACATGTATACTTATGTATATCTCTCCCTCCAAACAGTTAATCGCAATCACCAGTCCTATTTCAGCACACAAATAAACAAGGTTTTCACCACTTCCAGCCATAACACTGAACATCCCATGCACACCAATCACTCCCTCAACTGCCACACTACTCACCTTTGCATTCGAATCACCCATCGCCATACCCCGGTCTCGTGTATCAAAGCCGCCAACACACTCACTAAGCCGCTCCAAAAACACTTGCCACTCATGACCCCTCTTCTCATGCCCAGGTGCATAGGCACCATTAATCACCCATCTCTCTCCATCCACTTTCAGTTTCACCCACATCAGTCTAGAGATTTCTTTCTCACTCTATCACATACTCCCATAACTCCTGTTTCAGGAGTAGTGCTACCCCTTCCTATTCACTTGTCCTCTCACTAACCCCTGGCTTTCCTCCCAAGACATTCCCAAACCACTCTTTGCCTTTACCCTTGAGAGTCGTTTCACTCAAAGCTAAAACATCCAAGATCCTTTCCTCAAACATACTACCTATCTCTCCTTTTTCCCATCTTGGTTACATCCACACATATCTAGACACCCCAATCTGAGCCTTCGAGGAGGATGAGCACTCCCCGCGTGAAAAAAAGGCCACATTCGTTTACACTCAGTCTCCAGCTTTCATGTATAATGCACCGAAACCACAGCTCCCTTTCCACATCCAGGCCCCACAAAACTTTCCATGGTTTAACCCAGACGCTTCACATGCCATGGTTCAATCCACTGACAGCACGTCGACCTCGGTATACCATATCGTTCCAATTCACTCTATTCCTTGCACGCCTTTCACACTCGTGTATGTTCAGGCCCCGATCGCTCAAAATCTTTTTCACTCCATCCTGCCACCACCAATTTGGTCTCCCGCTTCTTCTTCCCTCCATCTCTGACACATATATCCTTTTGTCAATCTTTCCTCACTCATTCTCTCCATGTGTCTAAACCATTTCAACACACCCTCTTCTGCTCTCTCAACCTCATTCTTTTTATTACCACCCATCTCTCTTACCCTTTCATTACTTGCTCCATCAAACCACCTCACACCACATATTTTCCTTAAACATTTAATTTCCAACAAATGCACCCTCCTCCGCACAACTCTATCTGTAGCCCATGCCTCACAACCATATAACATTGTTGGAATTACTATTCCTTCAAACATATCCATTTTCGCTCTCAGATAACGTTCTCGCCTTCCACACATTCTTCAACTCTCCCAGAACATTCGCTACCTCCCCCACCCTGTGACTCACTTCCGCTTACATGGGTCCATCCGCTGCTAGGTCCACTCCCAGATATCTAAAACACTTCACTTCCTGCAGTTTTCCCGCAATCGAACCTTTATTATTCATTCATTTTGCTTTGTCGCTGTCTCCCGCGTTAGCGAGGTAGCGCAAGGAAACAGACGAACGAATGGCTCAACCCACCCACATACACATGTATATACATACACGTCTACAAACGCAAATATACATACCTATACATCTCAACGTAGACATATATATATATGCACACACAGACATATACATATATACACATGTACATAATTCATACTGTCTGCCTTTACTCATTCCTATTGCCACCCCGTCACACATGAAATAACAACCCCTTCCCAACTCATGTGCGCGAGGCAGCGCTAGGAAAAGACAACAAAGGCCCCATTCGTTCACACTTAGTCTCCAGCTGTCATGTAATAATGCACCGAAACCACATCCAGGCCCTACAAAACTTTCCATGGTTTACCCCAGACGCTTCACATGCCCAGGTTCAATCCATTGACAGCATGTCGACCCCGGTATACCACATCGTTTCAATTCACTCTATTCCATGCACGCATTTCACCCTCTTGCATGTTCAGGCCCGGATCGCTCAAAATCATTTTCACTCCATTTTTCCACCTCCATTTTGGTCTCCCTTTTCTCGTCTTTCCCTCCAAGAATACATGGTTTGAAAAGGGAGATATACATAAGTATATGGATGTAAGTAGGAGAGATGGCCAGAGAGCGTAATTGGATTACGTGTTAATTGATAGGCGCGCGAAAGAGAGACTTTTGGATGTTAATATGCTGATAGGTGCACCTGCAGGGATGTCTGATCATTATCTTGTGCAGGAGAAGGTGAAGATTTGTAGAGGTTTTAAGAAGAGAAGAGAGATTGTGAAAAGAATGGTGAGGGTAAGTAAGCTTGGGAAGGACACTTGTGTGAAGAAGTTCGAGAAGAGACTGAGTACAGAATGGTAAAAGGTGAGAACAAAGGACGTAAGGGGAGTGGGGGAGGAATGGGATGTATTTAGGGAAGCAGTGATGGCTTGCTCAAAAGATGCTTGTGTCATGAGAAGCGTCGGAGGTGTGCAGATTAGAAAAGGTTGTGAGTGGTGGGATGAAGAAGTAGGATTATTAGTGAAAGAGAAAAGAGAGGCAGATGGACGATTCTTGCAAGGAAATAATGCAAAGGAGTGGGAGATGTATAGAAGAAAGAGTCAGAAAGTCAAGAGAAAGATGCAAGAGGTGAAAAAGAGGGCAAATGAGAGTTGGGGTGAGAGAGTATCATTAAAGTTGAGGGAGAATAAAAAGATGTTTTGGAAGAAGGTAAATAAAGTGCGCAAGACTAGGGAACAAATGGGAACTTCAGTGAAGACAGCTAATGGGGAGGTGATAACAAGTAGTGGTGTTGTGAGAAGGAGATGGAGAGAGTATTTTGAAGGTTTGTTTAATGTGTTTGATGATGGAGTGGCAGATATAGGGTGTTTTGGTCTAGGTGATGTGCAAAGTAAGAGGGTTAGGGGAAAAAAAAGGTTTGCAGATGATGAAAGCCATGAAGGCAGCGGGTTTGGATGGTATTGCAGTTGAATTTATTAAAAAAGGAGGTGACTGTATTGTTGACTGGTTCGTAAGTTTATTTAATAGTTGTATGACTTATGGTGAGGTGTTTGAGGATTGGCGGAATGCTTGCATAGTGCCATTTTATAAATGCAAAGGGGATAAAAGTGATAGAGGTACAAGTTTGTTAATTATTCCTGGGAAATTATTGGGTAAGAGCAGTGTGGTTTCAGAAGTGGTACAGGATGTGTGGATCAGGTGTTTGCTCTGAAGAATGTATGTGAAAAATACCCAGAAAAGCAAATGGATTTGTATATAACATTCTGAATCTGGAGAAGGCATATGATAGAGTTGATACAAATGCTTTCAGAAAGGTATCAAGGTATCAAGGTATTAAAGTATTAAGAATATATGGTGTGGAAGGCAAGCTGTTAGAAACAGTGAAATGTTCTTGTCGAGGATGTACGTGTAGGAAGAGAGGAGAGTGATTGGATCTCAGTGAATGTAGGTTTGCGGCAGGGGTATGTGATGCCTCTATGGATATCTAATATTCTTATGGATGGGTTTGTTAGGGAGGTGAATGGAAGAGTTTTGGAAAGAGGGGCAAGTATGCAGTCTGTTGTGGATGAGAGAGCTTGGGAAGTGAGTCAATTGTTGTTCGCTGATGATACAGCGCTGGTGAGTGATTCATGTGAGAAACTGCAGAAGCTGGTGATTGAGATTGTTAAAGTGTGTGAAATAAGAAAGCTGGGAGTAAATTTGAATAAGAGAAAGGTTATTAGCTACAGTAGGGTTGAGGTTCAAGTCAATTGTGATGTAAGTTTGTATGGAGAAAAATTTTAGCAAGTGAAGTGTTTTAGATATCTGGGAGTGGATTTTGCAGCGGATGGAACCATGGAAGCGGAAGTGAATCATAGGGTGGGGGAGGGGGCGAAAATTCTGGGAGCCTTGAAGAATGTGTGGAAGTCGAGAACATTATCTAGGAAAGCAAAAATGGGTATGTTTGAAGGAATAGTTGTTCCAACAATGTTATATGGTTGCGAGGCGTGGGCTATAGATAGAGTTGTGCGGAGGTGGGTGGATGTGCTAGAAATGAGATGCTTAAGGACAATATGTGGTGTGAGGTGGTTTGACCGAGTAAGTAATAATAGGGTAAGAGAGATATATGGTAATGAAAAGAGTGTGCCTGAGAGAGCAGATGAGGGTGTTTTGAAATGGTTTGGTCACATGGAGAGAATGAGTGAGGAATGATTGACAAAGAGGATATATGTCCGAAGTGGAGGGAACGAGAAGTGGGAGACCAAATTGGAGGTGGAAAGATGGAGTGAAAAAGATTTTGAGTTATCGGGCCCTGCAGGAGGGTGAAAGGCGTGCAAGGAATAGGGTGAATTGGAACGATGTGGTATACCGGGGTCGACGTCCTTTCAATGGATTGAACCAGGGCATGTGAAGCGTCTGGGGTAAACTATGGAACGTTCTGTGAGGCCTGGATGTTAAAAGGGGGCTGTAGTTTCGGGCATTATTACATGACAGCTAAAGACTGAGTGTGAACGAATGTGGCCTTTGTTGCTTTTCCTAGCATTACCTCGCAAACAGGAGGGGGGGAGGGTTTGTTATTTCATGTGTCCCGAGGTAGCGAAGGGAATGAGGAAAGGCAGACAGTATGAATTATGTACATGTGTATACATGTATATGTCTGTGTGTGTATATATATGTATACGTATATATATGTTATATATATATATGTTAATGTGCTGAGAGGTGCAACTGGAGGGATGTCTGATCATTATCTTGTGGAGGCTAAGGTGAAGATTAGTATGGGTTTTCAGAAAAGAGGAGTGAATGTTGGGGTGAAGAAGGTGGTGAGAGTAAGTGAGCTTGGGAAGGAGACCTGTGTGGGGAAGTACCAGGAGAGACTGTGTACAGAATGGAAAAAGGTGAGAACAATGGAAGTAAGGGGAGTGGGGGAGGAATGGGATGTATTTAGGGAATCAGTGATGGATTGCGCAAAAGATGCTTGTGGCATGAGAAGAGTGGGAGGTGGGCTGTTTAGAAAGGGTAGTGAGTGGTGGGATGAAGAAGTAAGAGTATTAGTGAAAGAGAAGAGAGAGGCATTTGGACGATTTTTGCAGGGAAAAAATGCAATTGAGTGGGAGAAGTATAAAAGAAAGAGACAGGAGGTCAAGAGAAAGGTGCAAGAGGTGAAAAAAAGGGCAAATGAGAGTTGGGGTGAGAGACTATCAGTAAATTTTAGGGAGAATAAAAAGATGTTCTGGAAGGAGGTAAATAGGGTGCGTAAGACAAGGGAGCAAATGGGAACTTCAGTGAAGGGCGTAAATGGGGAGGTGATAACAAGTAGTGGTGATGTGAGAAGGAGATGGAATGAGTATTTTGAAGGTTTGTTGAATGTGTCTGATGACAGAGTGGCAGATATAGGGTGTTTTGGTCGAGGTGGTGTGCAAAGTGAGAGGGTTAGGGAAAATGATTTGGTAAACAGAGAAGAGGTAGTAGAAGCTTTGCGGAAGATGAAAGCCGGCAAGGCAGCAGGTTTGGATGGTATTGCAGTGGAATTTATTAAAAAAGGGGGTGACTGTATTGTTGACTGGTTGGTAAGGTTATTTAATGTATGTATGACTCATGGTGAGGTGCCTGAGGATTGGCGGAATGCGTGCATAGTGCCATTGTACAAAGGCAAAGGGGATAAGAGTGAGTGCTCAAATTACAGAGGTATAAGTTTGTTGAGTATTCCTGGTAAATTATATGGGAGGGTATTGATTGAGAGGGTGAAGGCATGTACAGAGCATCAGATTGGGGAAGAGCAGTGCGGTTTCAGAAGTGGTAGAGGATGTGTGGATCAGGTGTTTGCTTTGAAGAATGTATGTGAGAAATACTTAGAAAAGCAAATGGATTTGTATGTAGCATTTATGGATCTGGAGAAGGCATATGATAGAGTTGATAGAGATGCTCTGTGGAAGGTATTAAGAATATATGGTGTGGGAGGCAAGTTGTTAGAAGCAGTGAAAAGTTTTTATCGAGGATGTAAGGCATGTGTACGTGTAGGAAGAGAGGAAAGTGATTGGTTCTCAGTGAATGTAGGTTTGCGGCAGGGGTGTGTGATGTCTCCATGGTTGTTTAATTTGTTTATGGATGGGGTTGTTAGGGAGGTAAATGCAAGAGTCCTGGAAAGAGGGGCAAGTATGAAGTCTGTTGGGGATGAGAGAGCTTGGGAAGTGAGTCAGTTGTTGTTCGCTGATGATACAGCGCTGGTGGCTGATTCATATGAGAAACTGCAGAAGCTGGTGACTGAGTTTGGTAAAGTGTGTGGAAGAAGAAAGTTAAGAGTAAATGTGAATAAGAGCAAGGTTATTAGGTACAGTAGGGTTGAGGGTCAAGTCAATTGGGAGGTGAGTTTGAATGGAGAAAAACTGGAGGAAGTGAAGTGTTTTAGATATCTGGGAGTGGATCTGTCAGCGGATGGAACCATGGAAGCGGAAGTGGATCATAGGGTGGGGGAGGGGGCGAAAATTTTGGGAGCCTTGAAAAATGTGTGGAAGTCGAGAACATTATCTCGGAAAGCAAAAATGGGTATGTTTGAAGGAATAGTGGTTCCAACAATGTTGTATGGTTGCGAGGCGTGGGCTATGGATAGAGTTGTGCGCAGGAGGATGGATGTGCTGGAAATGAGATGTTTGAGGACAATGTGTGGTGTGAGGTGGTTTGATCGAGTAAGTAACGTAAGGGTAAGAGAGATGTGTGGAAATAAAAAGAGCGTGGTTGAGAGAGCAGAAGAGGGTGTTTTGAAATGGTTTGGGCACATGGAGAGAATGAGTGAGGAAAGATTGACCAAGAGGATATATGTGTCGGAGGTGGAGGGAACGAGGAGAAGAGGGAGACCAAATTGGAGGTGGAAAGATGGAGTGAAAAAGATTTTGTGTGATCGGGGCCTGAACATGCAGGAGGGTGAAAGGAGGGCAAGGAATAGAGTGAATTGGAGCGATGTGGTATACAGGGGTTGACGTGCTGTCAGTGGATTGAATCAAGGCATGTGAAGCGTCTGGGGTAAACCATGGAAAGCTGTGTAGGTATGTATATTTGCGTGTGTGGACGTGTGTATGTACATGTGTATGGGGGGGGGGCCATTTCTTTCGTCTGTTTCCTTGCGCTACCTCGCAAACGCGGGAGACAGCGACAAAGTATAAAAAAAAAAAAAAATATATATATATATATATATATATATATATATATATATATATATATATATATATAAATATATATATATATATATATAAACATATATATATATATATATATATATATATATATATATATATATATATATATATATATATATATATATATATATATATATATATATATATATATATATATATATATATATATATATATACATATATATATACATATATTACAGAGGTATAAGTTTGTTGAGTATTCCTGGTAAATTATATGGGAGGGTATTGATTGAGAGGGTGAAGGCATGTACAGAGCATCAGATTGGGGAAGAGCAGTGTGGTTTCAGAAGTGGTAGAGGATGTGTGGATCAGGTGTTTGCTTTGAAGAATGTATGTGAGAAATACTTAGAAAAGCAAATGGATTTGTATGTAGCATATATATATATATATACATATATATATATATATATATATATATATATATATATATATATATATATATATATATATATATATATATATATATATATATATATATATATATATATATATATATATATATATATATATATATATATATATATATATATATATATATATATATATATATATATATATATATATATATGGGAAACAGAAGAAGGAGTCACGCGGGGAGTGATCATCCTCCTCGAAGGCTCAGAGTGGGGTGCCTAAATGTGTGTGGATGTAACCAAGATGTGAAAAAAGGAGAGATAGGTAGTATGTTTGAGGAAAGGAACCTGGATGTTTTGGCTCTGAGTGAAACGAAGCTCAAGGGTAAAGGGGAAGAGTGGTTTGGAAATGTCTGGGGAGTGAAGT
The DNA here is from genome assembly GCF_036320965.1 of Panulirus ornatus. Taxonomy (NCBI): domain Eukaryota; kingdom Metazoa; phylum Arthropoda; class Malacostraca; order Decapoda; family Palinuridae; genus Panulirus; species Panulirus ornatus. The sequence goes on along the minus strand of NC_092243.1, from coordinate 24,900,823 downwards.
CAGGGGTTAGTGAGAGGACAAGAGCAAGGGAAGGAGTAGCAATACTCCTGAAACAGGAGTTGTGGGAGTATGTGATAGAATGTAAGAAAGTAAATTCTCGATTAATATGGGTAAAATTGAAAGTTGATGGAGAGAGGTGGGTGATTATTGGTGCATATGCACCTGGGCATGAGAAGAAAGATCATGAGAGGCAAGGGTTTTGGGAGCAGCTGAATGAGTGTGTTAGCGGTTTTGATGCACGAGACCGGGTTATAGTGATGGGTGATTTGAATGCAAAGGTGAGTAATGTGTCAGTTGAGGGAATAATTGGTATGCATGGGGTGTTCAGTGTTGTAAATGGAAATGGTGAAGAGCTTGTAGATTTATGTGCTGAAAAAGGACTGATGATTGGGAATACCTGGTTTAAAAAGCGAGATATACATAAGTATACTTATGTAAGTAGGAGAGATGGCCAGAGAGCGTTATTGGATTACGTGTTAATTGACAGGCGTGCGAAAGAGAGACTTTTGGATGTTAATGTGCTGAGAGGTGCAACTGGAGGGATGTCTGATCATTATCTTGTGGAGGCTAAGGTGAAGATTAGTATGGGTTTTCAGAAAAGAGGAGTGAATGTTGGGGTGAAGACGGTGGTGAGAGTAAGTGAGCTTGGGAAGGAGACCTGTGTGGGGAAGTACCAGGAGAGACTGTGTACAGAATGGAAAAAGGTGAGAACAATGGAAGTAAGGGGAGTGGGGGAGGAATGGGATGTATTTAGGGAATCAGTGATGGATTGCGCAAAAGATGCTTGTGGCATGAGAAGAGTGGGAGGTGGGCTGTTTAGAAAGGGTAGTGAGTGGTGGGATGAAGAAGTAAGAGTATTAGTGAAAGAGAAGAGAGAGGCATTTGGACGATTTTTGCAGGGAAAAAATGCAATTGAGTGGGAGATGTATAAAAGAAAGAGACAGGAGGTCAAGAGAAAGGTGCAAGAGGTGAAAAAGAGGGCAAATGAGAGTTGGGGTGAGAGACTATCAGTAAATTTTAGGGAGAATAAAAAGATGTTCTGGAAGGAGGTAAATAGGGTGCGTAAGACAAGGGAGCAAATGGGAACTTCAGTGAAGGGCGTAAATGGGGAGGTGATAACAAGTAGTGGTGATGTGAGAAGGAGATGGAATGAGTATTTTGAAGGTTTGTTGAATGTGTCTGATGACAGAGTGGCAGATATAGGGTGTTTGGGTCGAGGTGGTGTGCAAAGTGAGAGGGTTAGGGAAAATGATTTGGTAAACAGAGAAGAGGTAGTAAAAGCTTTGCGGAAGATGAAAGCCGGCAAGGCAGCAGGTTTGGATGGTATTGCAGTGGAATTTATTAAAAAAGGGGGTGACTGTATTGTTGACTGGTTGGTAAGGTTATTTAATGTATGTATGACTCATGGTGAGGTGCCTGAGGATTGGCGGAATGCGTGCATAGTGCCATTGTACAAAGGCAAAGGGGATAAGAGTGAGTGCTCAAATTACAGAGGTATAAGTTTGTTGAGTATTCCTGGTAAATTATATGGGAGGGTATTGATTGAGAGGGTGAAGGCATGTACAGAGCATCAGATTGGGGAAGAGCAGTGCGGTTTCAGAAGTGGTAGAGGATGTGTGGATCAGGTGTTTGCTTTGAAGAATGTATGTGAGAAATACTTAGAAAAGCAAATGGATTTGTATGTAGCATTTATGGATCTGGAGAAGGCATATGATAGAGTTGATAGAGATGCTCTGTGGAAGGTATTAAGAATATATGGTGTGGGAGGCAAGTTGTTAGAAGCAGTGAAAAGTTTTTATCGAGGATGTAAGGCATGTGTACGTGTAGGAAGAGAGGAAAGTGATTGGTTCTCAGTGAATGTAGGTTTGCGGCAGGGGTGTGTGATGTCTCCATGGTTGTTTAATTTGTTTATGGATGGGGTTGTTAGGGAGGTAAATGCAAGAGTCCTGGAAAGAGGGGCAAGTATTAAGTCTGTTGGGGATGAGAGAGCTTGGGAAGTGAGTCAGTTGTTGTTCGCTGATGATACAGCGCTGGTGGCTGATTCATGTGAGAAACTGGAGAAGCTGGTGACTGAGTTTGGTAAAGTGTGTGGAAGAAGAAAGTTAAGAGTAAATGTGAATAAGAGCAAGGTTATTAGGTACAGTAGGGTTGAGGGTCAAGTCAATTGGGAGGTGAGTTTGAATGGAGAAAAACTGGAGGAAGTGAAGTGTTTTAGATATCTGGGAGTGGATCTGTCAGCGGATGGAACCATGGAAGCGGAAGTGGATCATAGGGTGGGGGAGGGGGCGAAAATTTTGGGAGCCTTGAAAAATGTGTGGAAGTCGAGAACAGTATCTCGGAAAGCAAAAATGGGTATGTTTGAAGGAATAGTGGTTCCAACAATGTTGTATGGTTGCGAGGCGTGGGCTATGGATAGAGTTGTGCGCAGGAGGATGGATGTGCTGGAAATGAGATGTTTGAGGACAATGTGTGGTGTGAGGTGGTTTGATCGAGTAAGTAACGTAAGGGTAAGAGAGATGTGTGGAAATAAAAAGAGCGTGGTTGAGAGAGCAGAAGAGGGTGTTTTGAAATGGTTTGGTCACATGGAGAGAATGAGTGAGGAAAGATTGACCAAGAGGATATATGTGTCGGAGGTGGAGGGAACGAGGAGAAGAGGGAGACCAAATTGGAGGTGGAAAGATGGAGTGAAAAAGATTTTGTGTGATCGGGGCCTGAACATGCAGGAGGGTGTAAGGAGGGCAAGGAATAGAGTGAATTGGAGCGATGTGGTATACAGGGGTTGACGTGCTGTCAGTGGAGTGAATCAAGGCATGTGAAGCGTCTGGGGTAAACCATGGAAAGCTGTGTAGGTATGTATATTTGCGTGTGTGGACGTGTGTATGTACATGTGTATGGGGGGGGGGGGTTGGGCCATTTCTTTCGTCTGTTTCCTTGCGCTACCTCGCAAACGCGGGAGACAGCGACAAAGTATAAAAAAAAAAAAAAAAAAAAAAAAATATATATATATATATATATATATATATATATATATATATATATATATATATATATATATATATATATATATATATATATATATATATATATATATATATATATATATATATATATATATATATATATATATATATATATATATATATATCCCTGGGGATAGGGGAGAAATAAGACTTCCGACGCATTCCTCACGTGTCGTAGAGGGTGACTAAAGGGGACGGGAGCTGGGGCTAAAAACCCTCCCCTCCTTGTATTTTAACTTTCTAAAAGGGGAAACTCCTCGAAAGCTCTGATTGGGGTGTCTAAATGTGTGTGGATGTAACCAAGATGAGAAAAAAGGAGAGATAGGTAATATGTTTGAGGAAAGGAACCTGGATGTTTTGGCTCTGAGTGAAACGAAGCTCAAGGGTAAAGGGGAAGAGTGGTTTGGGAATGTCTTGCGAGTAAAGTCAGGGGTTAGTGAGAGGACAAGGGCAAGGGAAGAAGCAGCACAGTGGTGGGATTATGTGATAGAGTGTAAGAAAGTAAACTCTAGATGGATATGGGTAAAACTGAAAGTTGATGGAGAGAGATGGGTGATTATAGGTGCATAATGCACCTGGGCATGAGAAGAAAGATCATGAGAGGCAAGTGATTTGGGAGCAGCTGAATGAGTGTGTTAGTGGTTTTCATGCGCGAAACCGGGTTATGGTGATGGGTGATTTGAATGCAAAGGTGAGTAATGTGGCAGTTGAGGGAATAATTGGTATACATGGGGTGTTCAGTGTTGTAAATAGAATTGGTGAAGAGCTTGTAGATTTATGTGCTGCAAAAGGACTGGTGATTGGGATTACCTGGTTTTCAAAGAGAGATATACAAAAGTATACGTATGTAAGTAGGAGAGATGGCCAGAGAGCGTTATTGGATTACATGTTACTAGATAGGCGCGCGAAAGAGAGACTTTTGGATGTTAATGTGCTGAGAGGAGCAACTGGAGGGATATCTGATCATTATCTTGTGGAGGCGAATGTGAAGATTTGTAGAGGTTTTCAGAAAAAAAGAGAGAATGTTGGGATGAAGAGAGTGGTGAGAGTAAGTGAGCTCGGGAAGGAGACTTATGTGAGGAAGTACCAGGAGAGACTGGGTACAGAATGGAAAAAGGTGAGCGGAAAGGAGGTAAGGAGAGTGGGGGAGGAATGGGATGTATTTAGGGAAGCAGTGATGGCTTGCGCAAAGGATGCTTGTGGCATGAGATGCGTAGGAGGTAGGCATATCAGAGAGGGTAGTGAGTGGTTGGATGATGAAGTAAGATTATTAGTGAAAGAGAAGAGAGAGGCAAAGTGAGAGGGTTAAGGAAAATGATTTGGTAAGCAGAGAAGACGTAACAAAAGCGTTGCGGAAGATGAAAGCCGGCAAAGCAGCGGGTTTGGATGGTATTGCAGTGGAATTTATTAAAAAAGGGGTGACTGTATTGTTGCCTGGTTGGTAAGGTTATTTAAGGTATGTATGACTCATGGTGAGGTGTCTGAGGATTGGCGGAATCCTTGCATAGTGCCATTGTACAACGGCAAAGGGGACAAAGGTGAGTGCTCAAATTACAGAGGTATAAGTTTATTGAGTATTCCTGGTAAATTATATGGGAGGGTATTGATTGAGAGGGTGAAGGCATGTACAGAGCATCAGATTGGGGAAGAGCTGTGTGGTTTCAGCAGTGGTAGAGGATGTGTGGATCAGGTGTTTGCTTTGAAGAATGTATGTGAAAAATACTTAGAAAAGCAAATGGATTTGCATATAGTATTTATGGATCTGGAGAAAGCATATGATAGAGTTGATAGAGATGCTCTGTGGAAGGTATGAAGATAATATGTTATGGCAGGCAAGTTGTTAGAAGCAGTGAAAAGTTTTTATCGAGGACGTAAGGCATTATGTACGTGTAGGAAGAGAGGAAAGTGATTGGCTCTAAGTGAATGTAGGTTTGCGGCAGGGATGTGTAATCTCTCCATGGTTGTTTAATTTGTTTATGGATGGGGTTGTTAGGGAGGTGAATGCAAGAGCTTTGGAAAGAGGGGCAAGTATGCAGTCTGTTGTGGATGAGAGAGCTTCGAAGTGAGTCAGTTGTTGTTCGCTGATGATGCAACGCTGGTGACTGAGTTTGGTAAAGTGTGTGAAAGAAGGAAGTTAAGAGTAAATGTGAATAAGAGCAAGGTTATTAGGTACAGTAGGGTTGAGGGTCAAGTCAATTGGGAGATAGGTTTGAATGGAGAATAACTGGAGGAAGTGAAGTGTTTTAGATATCTGGGAGTGGATCTGGCAGTGGATGGAACCGTGGAAGCGGAATTGAATCATAGGGTGGGGGAGGTGGCGAAAATGCTAGAAGCATTGAAGAATCTGTGGCAGTCGAGAACATTATCTCGGAAAGCAAAAATGGGTATGTTGGAAGGAATAGTGGTTCCAACAATGTTATATGGTTGGGAGGCGTGGGCTATGGATAGAGTTGTGCAGAGGAGGGTGCATGTGCTAGAAATGAGATGTTTCAGGACAATATGCGGTGTGAGGTGGTTTGACCGAGTAAGTAATGTAGGGGTAATACAGATGTGTGGTAATAAAAAGAGTGTCGTTGTGAGAGCAGAATCAGTGGGGAAAGATTGATCAAGATGATATATGTGTCAGAGGTGGAGGGAACGAGGAGAAGAGGGAGACCAAATTGGAGGTGGAAAGATGGAGTGAAAAAGTTTTGAGTGATCGGGGCCTGAACATGCAGGAGGGTGAAAGGCGTGCAAAGAATAGAGTAAATTGTAATGATATGGTACACCGGGGTCGACGTGCTGTCAATAGATTGAACCAGGGCATGTGAAGCGTCTGGGGTAAACCATGGAAAGTTCTTTGGGGCCTGGATGTGGAAAGGGAGCTGTGGTTTTGGTGTATTATTACATAACAGCTAGAGACTGAGTGTGAACGAATGTGGCCTTTGTTGTCTTTTCCTAGCGCTACCTCGCACACATGAGGGGGGGAGTGGCTATTTCAATGTGTGGCGAGATGACGATGGGAATGAATAAAGGCAGGCAGTATGAATTATGTAAATGTGTATATATGTATATGTCTGTGTGTGTATATATATGTATACGTTGAGATGTAAAGGTATGTATATCTGCGTGTGTGGACGTGTATGTGAATATATGTATATGAGTCGGTTGGGCCATTTCTATCGTCTGTTTCCTTGCGCTACCTTGTTAACGCGGGAGACAGCGACAAAGAAAAATATATAAATAAACAAAAAAAAGATTATATATAAATACATATATATATATATATATATATATATATATATATATATATATATATATATATATATATATATATATATATATATATATATATATATATATATATATATATATATATATATATATATATATATATATATATATATATATATATATATATATATATATATATATATATATATATATATATATATATATATATATATATATATATATATATATATATATATATATAAATATATATATATATATATATATATATATATATATATATATATATATATATATATATATATATATATATATATATATATATATATATATATATATATATATATATATATATATATATATATGGGGATAGGGGAGAAAGAATACTTCCCACGTATTCCCTGCGTGTCGTAGAAGGCGACTAAAAGGGGAGGGAGCGGGTGGCTGGAAATCCTCCCCTCTCGTTTTTTTTTTCAATTTTCTAAAAGAAGGAACAGAGAAGGGGGGCCAGGTGAGAATATTCCCTCAAAGGCCCAGTCCCCTGTTCTTAACGCTACCTCGTTAATGCGGGAAATGGCGAATAGTATGAAAAAACATGTTTACCAAATGGAGTCCTAGCTTCGTGTCTTCGGTGTTTATCAATTGACTGTTATATTTCTCTCTTGTGTCTCCCCTGATGATGTGATTATTACACGAAAGTGCACTTGGGAACTTTTCGTATTTCATTTTCCCCGTGGACTCATAGGAATATATATATATATATATATATATATATATATATATATATATATATATATATATATATATATATATATATATATATATATATATATATTTCATTTTATTTATTTTGCTTTGTCGCTGTCTCCCGCGTTTGCGAGGTGGCGCAAGGAAAGAGACGAAAGAAATGGCCCAACCCACCCCCATACTCAATGTATATACATACACGTCCACACACGCAAATATACATACCTATACATCTCAATGTACACATATATACACACACACAGACACATACATATATACCCATGCACACAGTTCACAGTGTCTGCCTTTATTCATTCCCATCGCCACCTCGCCACACATGGAACACCATCCCCCTCCCCTTCATGTGTGCTAGGTAGCACTAGGAAAAGACAACAAAGGCCCCCATTCGTTCACACTCAGTCTCTAGCTGTCATGCAATAATGCCCGAAACCACAGCTCCCTTTCCACATCCAGGCCCCACAAAACTTTCCATGGTTTACCCCAGACGCTTCACATGCCCTGATTCAATGCACTGACAGCACGTCAACCCCGGTATACCACATCGATCCAATTCACTCTATTCCTTGCCCTCCTTTCACCCTCCTGCATGTTCAGGCCACGATCACACAAAATCTTTTTCACTCCATCTTTCCACCTCCAATTTGGTCTCCCACTTCTCCTCGTTCCCTCCACCTCCGACACATATATCATCTTGGTCAATCTTTCCTCACTCATTCTCTCCATGTGCCCAAACCATTTCAAAACACCCTCTTCTGCTCTCTCAAACACGCTCTTTTTATTTCCACACATCTCTCTCACTCTTCCATTATTTACTCGAACAAACCACCTCACACCACATATTGTCCTCAAACATCTCATTTCCAGCAAATCCACCCTCCTGCGCACAACTCTATCCATAGCCCACACCTCGCAACCATACAACATTGTTCGAACCACTATTCCTTCAAACATACCCTTTTTTGCTTTCCGAGATAATGTTCTCGACTTCCACGCATTATTCAAGGCTCCCAGGATTATCGCCCCCTCCCCCACCCTATGATTCACTTCCGCTTCCACGGTTCCATCCGCTGCCAGATCCACTCCCAGATATCTAAAACACTTTACTTCCTCCAGTTTTTCTCCATCGCAACTTACCTCCCAACTGATTTGACCCTCAACCCTACTGTACCTAATAACCTTTCTCTTATTCACACTTACTCTTAAAATTCTTTTTTCACACACTTTACCAAACTCAGTCACCAGCTTCTGTAGTTTCTCACATGAAACAGCCACCAGCGCTGTATCACCAGCGAACAACTGACTCACTTCCCAAGCTCTCTCATCCACAACAGACTTCATACTTGCCCCTCTTTACAAAACTCTTGCATTCACCGCCTTAACAACCCTATCCATAAACAAATTAATCATTCACCTCCCTAAAAACCCCATCCATAAACAAATTAAACAAATTAATGGAGACATCACACACCCCTGTTGCAAACCTACCTTCACTGAGAACCAATCACTTTCCTCTCTTCCTACACGTACACATGCCTTACATCCTCGATAAAAACTTTACACTGCTTCTAACAACTTGTCTCGCACACCATATATTCTTAGTACCTTCCACAGAGCATCTCTATCAAGTCTATCATATGCCTTCTCCAGATCCATAAATGCTACATACAAATCCATTTGCTTTTCTAATTATTTCTCACATACATTCTTCAAAGCAAACACCTGATCCACACATCCTCTACCACTTCTGAAACCACACTGCTCTTCCCCAATCTGATGCTCTGTACATGCCTTCATCCTCTCAATCAATACCCTCCCATATAATTTACCAGGAATACTCAACAAACTTATGCCTCTGTAATTTGAGCACTCACTCTTATCACCTTTGCCTTTGTACAATGACACAATGCAAGCATTCCGCCAATCATCAGGCACCTCACCATGAATCATACATACATTAAATAACCTTACCAACCAGTCAACAATACAGTCACCACCATTTTTAATAAATTCCACTGCAATACCATCCAAAACTGCTGCCTTGCCGGCTTTCATCTTCCGCAAAGCTTTTACTACCTCTTCTCTATTTACTAAATCATTTTCCGTAACCCTCTCACTTTGCACACCACCTCGACCAAAACACCCTATATCTGCCACTATATCAAGCACATTCAACAACCTTCAAAATACTCACTCCATCTCCTCACATTACCACTACTTGTTATCACTTCCCCATTAGCCCCCTTCACTGAAGTTCCCATTGGCTCCATTGTCTTACGCACTTCATTTACCTCCTTCCAGAACATCTTTTTATTTTCCCTAAAATTTAATGATACTCTGTCACCCCAACTCTCTGGGGATATGGGAGAAAGAATACTTCCCACGCTTCCTCACGTGTCGTAGAAGGCAACTAAAGGGGACGGGAGCGGGTGGCTTGAAACCCTCCCCTCCTTGTATTTTGACTTCATAAAAGCGGAAACAGAAGAAGGAGTCACGCGGGGAGTGCTCATACTTCTCGAAGGCTCAGAATGGGGTGTCTAAATGTGTGTGGATATAACCAAGATTAGAAAAAAGGAGAGATAGGTAATGTGTTTGAGGAAAGGAACCTGGATGTTTTGGCTCTGAGTGAAACGAAGCTCAAGGGTAAAGGGAAAGTGTGGTTTGGAAATGTCTTGGGAGTAAAATCAGGGGTTAGTGAGAGGACAAGAGCAAGGGAAGGAGTAGCACTAGTCCTGAAATAGGAGTTGTGGGAGTATGTGATAGAGTGTTAGAGTGTAAGAAAGTAAATTCTAGATTGATATGGGTAAAACTGAAAGTTGATGGAGATGGATGGGTGATTATTGGTGCATATGCACCTGGGCATGAGAAGAAAGATCATCCGAGGAAAGTGTTTTGGGACCAGCTGAATGAGTGTGTTAGTGGTTTTGATGCACAAGACTGGGTTATAGTGATGGGTGATATGAATACAAAGGTGAGTAATGTGGCAGTTGAGGGAATAATTGGTATACATAGGTGTTCTGTGTTGTAAATGGAAATGGTGAAGAGCTTTTAGATTTATATGCTGAAAAAGGACTGGTCATTGGGAATACCTGGTTTAAAAAGCGAGATATGCATAAGTATACGTATGTAAGGAGGAGAGATGGCCAGAAAGCGTTATTGGATGACGAATTAATTGACAGGCACGCGAAAGAGAGACTTTTGGATGTTAATGTGCTGAGAGGTGCAAGTGGAGGAATGTCTGATCATTATCTTGTGGAGGATAAGGTGAAGATTTGTATGAGTTTTCAGAAATGAAGAGAGAATGTTGGGGTGAAGAGAGTGGCGAAAGTAAGTGAGCTTGGGAAGGAGACTTGTGTGAGGAAGTACCAGGAGAGACTGAGTACAGAATGGAAAAAAGTGAGAACAAAGGATGTAAGGGGAGTGGGGGAGGAATGGGATGTATTTAGGAAAGCAGTGATGGCTTTCGCAAAAGATGCTTATGGCATGAGAAGCGTGGGGGCTGGGTTGATTAGAAAGGGTAGTGAGTGGTGCGATGAAGAAGTAAGATTATTAGTGAAAGAGAAGAGAGAGGCATTTGGACGATTTTTGCAGGGAAAAATGCAAAAGGGTGGGAGATTTATAAAAGAAAGAGTCACGAGGTCAAGAGAAAGGTACAAGAGGTGAAAAAGAGGGTAAATGAGAGTTGGGGTGAGAGAACATCATCAAAGGTTAGGGAGGATAAAAAGATGTTTTGGAAGGAGGTAAATAAAGTGCGTAAGACAAAGGAGCAAATGGGAGCTTCAGTGAAGGGGGATAATGGGGAGGTGATAACAAGTAGTGGTGATGTGAGAAGTAGATGGAGTGAGTATTTTGAAGTTTTGTTGAATGTATTTGATGATAGAGTGGCAGATATAGGGTTTTTTGGTCGAGTTGGTGTGCAAAGTGAGAGGGTTATGGAAAATGATTTGGTAAATAGAGAAGAGGTAGTAAAAGCTTTGCTGAAGATGAAAGCTGGCAAGGGAGCAGGTTTGGTTGGTACTGCAGTGGAATTTATCAAAAAAGGGGTTGACTGTATTGTTGACTGGTTGGTAAGGTTATTTGATATATGTATGGTTCATGGTGAGGTGCCTAAGGATTGGCTAAATGCTTGCATAGTGCCATTGTACAAAGGCAAAGGGTATAAGAGTGAGTGCTGAAATTACAGAGGTATAAGTTTGTTGGGTATTCCTTGTATATTATATGGGAGGGTCTTGATTGAAAGGTGAATGCATGTACAGAGAATCAGATTGTGAAAGTGGTAGAGGATGTGTGGATCAGGTGTTTGCTTTGAATAATGTATGTGAGAAATAATTAGAAAAGCAAATGGATTTGTATGTAGCATTTATGGATCTGGAGAAGGCACCTGATAGAGGTGACAGAGATGCTCTGTGAAAGGTACTAAGAATATATGGTGGGGGAGGCAAGTTGTTTGAAGCATGAAAAGTTTTTATCGAGGATATAAGGCATGTGTACGTGTAGGAAGAGAGGAAAGTGATTGGTTCTCTGTGAATGTGGGTTTGCGGCAGGGGTGTGTGATGTCTCCCTGGTTGTTTAATTTGTTTCTGGATGGGGTTGTTAGGAGGTGAATGGAAGAATTTTGGAAAGAGGGGCAAGTATGCAGTCTGTTGTGGATGAGAGAGCTTGGGAAGTGAGTCAGTTGTTGGTCGCTGATGATACAGCGCTAGTAGCTGATTCATATGAGAAACTGCAGAAGCTGGCGACTGAGTTTGGTAAAGTGTGTGAAAGAAGAAAGTTGAGAGTAATTGTGAATAAGAACAAGGTTGTGAGGTATAGTAGTGTTGAGGGTCAAGTCAATTGGAAGGTAAGTTTGAATGGAGAAAAACTGGAGGAAGTAAAGTGTTTTAGATATCCGGGAGTGGATTTGGCAGCGGATCGAACCATGGAAGCGGAAGTGAATCATAGACTGGGGTAGGGCGCGAAAATTCTGGGAGCCTTGAAGAATGTTTGGAAGTCGAGAACATTATCTCGGAAAGCAAAAATGGGTATGTTTGAAGGAATAGTGGTTCGAACAATGTTGTATAGTTGTGAGGCGTGGGCTATGGATAGAGTTGTGCGCAGGAGGGTGGATGTGCCGGAAATGAGATGTTTGAGGACAATATGTGGTTTGAGATGGTTTGATCGAGTAAGTAATGTAAGGGTAAAAGAGATGTGTGGTGATAAAAGGTGTGTGGTTGAGAGAGCAGAAGAGGGTGTTTTGAAATGGTTTGGTCACATGGAGAGAATGAGTGAGGAAAGATTGAACAACAGGATATATGTATCAGAGGTTGAGGGAACGAGGAGAAGTGGGAGACCAAATTGGCGGTGGAAAGATGGAGTGAAAAAGATTTTTGAGTGATCGGGGCCTGAACATGCAGGAGGGTGTAAGGCATGCAAGGAATAGATTGAATTGGAACGATGTGGTATACCGTAGTCGACGTGATGTCAATGGATTGAACCAGGGCCTGTGGAGCGTCTGGGGTAAACAATGGAAAGTTGTGTGGGGCCTGGATGTGGAAAAGGAGCTGTGGTTTCGTTGCATTATTACATAACAGCTAGAGACTGAGTGTGAACCAATGGGGCCTTTGTTGTCTTTTCCTAGCGCTACCTCGCACACATGAGGGGGGAGGGGGTTTCAATTGTATGTGTGGCGAGGTGGCGATGGGAATGAATAAAGGCAGACAGTATGAGTTATGTACATGTGTATATATGTATATGTCTGTGTGTATATATATATGTATATGTTGAGATGTATAGGTATGTATATTTGCGTGTGTGGACGTGTATGTTTATACATGTAAGTGTGGGTGGGTTGAGCCATTTTTTCGTCTGTTTCCTTGCGCTACCTCGGTAACGCGGGAGACAGCGACAAAGCAAAATAAGTATGAATATATATATATATATATATATATATATATATATATATATATATATATATATATATATATATATATATATATATATATATATATATATATATATTTTTCCAAAAGAAAGGAACAGAGGAGAGGTCCAGGTGGGGATGTTCCCTCAGGGGCCCGGTCCTCTGTTCTTGGCGCTACCTCGCTGTCGCGGGAAATGGCGAATAGTATGAAAAAAAAAAAAAAAAAAAAAATATATATATATATATATATATATATATATATATATATATATATATATACCGGTAGGATATGACTTCCCCTAATGGCGTTCATAGCCTACATAAACGCTCCCGGCTGTATCACAGGGGGTCTCGTGTTTGATCCTGGCTGTTGTAGGTTTGTATGGTCTATGAAGGTGCGCGTTCATTTGCACTTTGTTCTTATATATATATATATATATATATATATATATATATATATATATATATATTTTTTTTTTTTGCGCTGTCTCCCGCGTTTGCGAGGTAGCGCAAGGAAACAGACGAAAGAAATGGCCCAACCCACCCCCATACACATGTATATACATACGTCCACACACGCAAATATACATACCTACACAGCTTTCCACGGTTTACACCAGACGCTTCACATGCCTTGATTCAATCCACTGACAGCACGTCAACCCGGTATACCACATCGCTCCAATTCACTCTATTCCTTGCCCTCCTTTCACCCTCCTGCATGTTCAGGCCCCGATCACACAAAATCTTTTTCACTCCATCTTTCCACCTCCAATTTGGTCTCCCTCTTCTCCTCGTTCCCTCCACCTCCGACACATATATCCTCTTGGTCAATCTTTCCTCACTCATTCTCTCCATGTGCCCAAACCATTTCAAAACACCCTCTTCGGCTCTCTCAACCACGCTCTTTTTATTTCCACACATCTCTCTTACCCTTGCGTTACTTACTCGATCAAACCACCTCACACCACACATTGTCCTCAAACATCTCATTTCCAGCACATCCATCCTCCTGCGAACAACTCTATCCATAGCCCACGCTTCGCAACCATACAACATTGTTGGAACCACTATTCCTTCAAACATACCCATTTTTGCTCTCCGAGATAATGTTCTCGACTTCCACACATTTTTCAAGGCTCCCAGAATTTTTGCCCCCTCCCCCACCCTATGATCCACTTCCGCTTCCATGGTTCCATCCGCTGCCAGATCCACTCCCAGATATCTAAAACACTTCACTTCCTCCAGTTTTTCTCCATTCAAACTCACCTCCCAATTGACTTGACCCTCAACCCTACTGTACCTAATAACCTTGCTCTTATTCACATTTACTCTTAACTTTCTTCTTTCACACACTTTACCAAACTCAGTCACCAGCTTCTGCAGTTTCTCACATGAATCAGCCACCAGCGCTGTATCATCAGCGAACAACAACTGACTCACTTCCCAAGCTCTCTCACCCCCAACAGACTTCATACTTGCCCCTCTCTCTAAAACTCTTGCATTCACCTCCCTAGCAACCCCATCCATAAACAAATTAAACAACCATGGAGACATCACACACCCCTGCTGCAAACCTACATTCACTGAGAACCAATCACTTTCCTCTCTTCCTACACGTACACATGCCTTACATCCTCGATAAAAACTTTTCACTGCTTCTAACAACCTGCCTCCCACACCATATATTCTTAATACCTTCCACAGTGCATCTCTATCAACTCTATCATATGCCTTCTCCAGATCCATAAAAGCTACATACAAATCCATTTGCTTTTCTAAGTATTTCTCACATACATTCTTCAAAGCAAACACCTGATCCACACATCCTCTACCACTTCTGAAACCACACTGCTCTTCCCCAATGTGATGCTCTGTACATGCATTCACCCTCTCAATCAATACCCTCCCATATAATTTACCAGGAATACTCAACAAACTTATACCTCTGTAATTTGAGCACTTACTCTTATCCCCTTTGCCTTTGTACAATGGCACTATGCACGCATTCCGCCAATCCTCAGGCACCTCAGCATGAGTCATACATACATTAAACAACCTTACCAACCAGTCAACAATACAGTCACCCCCTTTTTTAATAAATTCCACTGCAATACCATCCAAACCTGCTGCCTTGCCGGCTTTCATCTTCCGCAAAGCTTTTACTACCTGTTCTCTGTTTACCAAATCATTTTCCCTAACCCTCTCAATTTGCACACCACCTCGACCAAAACACCCTATATCTGCCACTCTATCATCAAACACATTCAACAAACCTTCAAAATACTCACTCCATCTCCTTCTCACATCACCACTACTTGTTATCACCTCCCCATTTGCGCCCTTCACTGAAGTTCCCATTTGCTCCCTTGTCTTACGCACTTTATTTACCTCCTTCCAGAACATCTTTTTATTCTCCCTAAAAGACAGCGACAAAGTATAAAAAAAAAGAAAATATATATATATATATATATATATATATATATATATATATATATATATATATATATATATATATATATATATATATATATATATATATATATATATATATATATATATATATATATATATATATATATATATATATATATATATATATATATATATATATATATATATATATATATATGTATATATATATATATATATATATATATATATATATATATATATATATATATATATATATATATATATATATATATATATATATATATATATATATATACATATATATATATATATATATATATATATATATATATATATATATATATATATATATATATATATATATATATATATATATATATACATATTCTTTTTTTTTAAACTTTGTCGCTGTCTCCCGCGTTTGCGAGGTAGCGCAAGGAAACAGACGAAAGAAATGGCCCAACCCCCCCATACACATGTATATACACACGTCCACACACGCAAATATACATACCTACACAGCTTTCCATGGTTTACCCCAGACGCTTCACCTGCCTTGATTCAATCCACTGACAGCACGACAGCCCCTGTATACCACATCGCTCCAATTCACTCTATTCCTTGCCCTCCTTTCACCCTCCTGCATGTTCAGGCCCCTATCACACAAAATCTTTTTCACTCCATCTTTCCACCTCCAATTTGGTCTCCCTCTTCTCCTTGGTCCCTCCACCTCCGACACATATATCCTCTTGGTCAATCTTTCCTCACTCATCCTCTCCATATGCCCAAACCACTTCAAAACACCCTCTTCTGCTCTCTCAACCACGCTCTTTTTATTTCCACACATCTCTCTTACCCTTACGTTACTGACTCGATCAAACCACCTCACACCACACAATGTCCTCAAACATCTCATTTCCAGCACATCCATCCTCCTGCGCACAACTCTATCCATAGCCCACGCCTCGCAACCATACAACATTGTTGGAACCACTATTCCTTCAAACATACCCATTTTTGCTTTCCGAGATAATGTTCTCGACTTCCACACACTCTTCAAGGCCCCCAGAATTTTCGCCCCCTCCCCCACCCTATGATCCACTTCCGCTTCCATGGTTCCATCCGCTGCCAGATCCACTCCCAGATATCTAAAACACTTCACTTCCTCCAGTTTTTCTCCATTCAAACTCACCTCCCAATTGACTTAACCCTCAACCCTACTGTACCTAATAACCTTGCTCTTATTCACATTTACTCTTAACTTTCTTCTTCCACACACTTTACCAAACTCAGTCACCAGCTTCTGCAGTTTCACACATGAATCAGCCACCAGCTGTGTTTGATGATAGAGTGGCAGATATAGGGTGTTTTGGTCGAGGTGGTGTGCAAAGTGAGAGGGTTAGGGAAAATGATTTGGTAAAAAGAGAAGAGGTAGTGAAAGCTTTGTGGAAGATGAAAGCCGGCAAGGCAGCAGGTTTGGATGGTATTGCAGTGGAATTTATTAAAAAAGGGGTTGACTGGTTGGTAAGGTTCTTTAATGTATGTATGACTCATGGTGAGGTGCCTGAGGATTGGCGGAATGCGTGCATAGTGCCATTGTACAAAGGCAAAGGGGATAAGAGTGAGTGCTCAAATTACAGAGGTATAAGTTTGTTGAGTATTCCTGGTAAATTATATGGGAGGGTATTGATTGAGAGGGTGAAGGCATGTACAGAGCATCACATTGGGGAAGAGCAGTGTGGTTTCAGAAGTGGTAGAGGATGTGTGGATCAGGTGTTTGCTTTGAAGAATGTATGTGAGAAATACTTAGAAAAGCAAATGGATTTGTATGTAGCTTTTATGGATCTGGAGAAGGCATATGATAGAGTTGATAGAGATGCTCTGTGGAAGGTATTAAGAATATATGGTGTGGGAGGCAGGTTGTTAAGAGCAGTGAAAAGTTTTTATCGAGGATGTAAGGCATGTGTACGTGTAGGAAGAGAGGAAAGTGATTGGTTCTCAGTGAATGTAGGTTTGCAGCAGGGGTGTGTGATGTCTCCATGGTTGTTTAATTTGTTTATGGATGGGGTTGCTAGGGTGGTGAATGCAAGAGTTTTGGAGAGAGGGGCAAGTATGAAGTCTGTTGGGGGTGAGAGAGCTTGGGAAGTGAGTCAGTTGTTGTTCGCTGATGATACAGCGCTGGTGGCTGATTCATGTGAGAAACTGCAGAAGCTGGTGACTGAGTTTGGTAAAGTGTGTGAAAGAAGAAAGTTAAGAGTAAATGTGAATAAGAGCAAGGTTATTAGGTACAGTAGGGTTGAGGGTCAAGTCAATTGGGAGGTGAGTTTGAATGGAGAAAAACTGGAGGAAGTGAAGTGTTTTAGATATCTGGGAGTGGATCTGGCAGCGGATGGAACCATGGAAGCGGAAGTGGATCATAGGGTGGGGGAGGGGGCGAAAATTCTGGGAGCCTTGAAAAATGTGTGGAAGTCGAGAACATTATCTCGGAGAGCAAAAATGGGTATGTTTGAAGGAATAGTGGTTCCAACAATGTTGTATGGTTGCGAAGCGTGGGCTATGGATAGAGTTGTTCGCAGGAGGATGGATGTGCTGGAAATGAGATGTTTCAGGACAATGTGTGGTGTGAGGTGGTTTGATCGAGTAAGTAACGCAAGGGTAAGAGAGATGTGTGGAAATAAAAAGAGCGTGGTTGAGAGAGCAGAAGAGGGTGTTTTGAAGTGGTTTGGGCACATGGAGAGAATGAGTGAAGAAAGATTGACCAAGAGGATATATGTGTCGGAGGTGGAGGGAACGAGGAGAAGTGGGAGACCAAATTGGAGGTGGAAAGATGGAGTGAAAAAGACTTTGTGTGATCGGGGCCTGAACATGTAGGAGGGTGAAAGAAGGGCAAGGAATAGAGTGAATTGGAGCGATGTGGTATACCGGGGTTGACGTGCTGTCAGTGGATTGAATCAAGGCATGTGAAGCGTCTGGGGTAAACCATGGAAAGCTGTGTAGGTATGTATATTTGCGTGTGTGGACGTATGTATATACATGTGTACGGGGGGGGGGTTTGGACCATTTCTTTCGTCTGTTTCCTTGCGCTACCTCGCAAACGCGAGAGACAGCGACAAAGTATAATAATAATAAAAAATATATATATATATATATATATATATATATATATATATATATATATATATATATATATATATATATATATATATATATATATATATTATCCCTGGGGATAGGGGATTAAGAATACTTCCCACGTATTCCCTGCGTGTCGTAGAAGGCGACTAAAAGGGGAGGGAGCGGGGGGCTGGAAATCCTCCCCTCTCGTTTTTTTTTAATTTTCCAAAAGAAGGAACAGAGGGGGCCAGGTGAGGATATTCCGAAAAAGGCCCAGTCCTCTGTTCTTAACGCTACCTCGCTAATGCGGGAAATGGCGAATAGTTTGAATAAAAAAAAAAAAATATATATATATATATATATATATATATATATATATATATATATATATAAACATATATATATATATATATATATATATATATATATATATATATATATATATATATATATATATATATATATATATATATATATATATATATAAATATATATATATATATATATATATATATATATATATATATATATATATATATATATATATATATATATATATATATATATATATATATATATATATATTAAAATATAATATATATATATATATTAAAAAAGGGGGTGACTGTATTGTTGACTGGTTGGTAAGGTTATTTAATGTATGTATGACTCATGGTGAGGTGCCTGAGGATTGGCGGAATGCGTGCATAGTGCCATTGTACAAAGGCAAAGGGGATAAGAGTGAGTGCTCAAATTACAGAGGTATAAGTTTGTTGAGTATTCCTGGTAAATTATATGGGAGGGTATTGATTGAGAGCGTGAAGGCATGTACAGAGCATCAGATTGGGGAAGAGCAGTGTGGTTTCAGAAGTGGTAGAGGATGTGTGGATCAGGTGTTTGCTTTGAAGAATGTATGTGAGAAATACTTAGAAAAGCAAATGGATTTGTATGTAGCATTTATGGATCTGGAGAAGGCATATGATAGAGTTGATAGAGATGCTCTGTGGAAGGTATTAAGAATATATGGTGTGGGAGGCAAGTTGTTAGAAGCAGTGAAAAGTTTTTATCGAGGATGTAAGGCATGTGTACGTGTAGGAAGAGAGGAAAGTGATTGGTTCTCAGTGAATGTAGGATTGCGGCAGGGGTGTGTGATGTCTCCATGGTTGTTTAATTTGTTTATGGATGGGGTTGTTAGGGAGGTAAATGCAAGAGTCTTGGAAAGAGGGGCAAGTATGAAGTCTGTTGGGGATGAGAGAGCTTGTGAGGTGAGTCAGTTGTTGTTCGCTGATGATACAGCGCTGGTGGCGGATTCATGTGAGAAACTGCAGAAGCTGGTGACGGAGTTTGGTAAAGTGTGTGGAAGAAGAAAGTTAAGAGTAAATGTGAATAAGAGCAAGGTTATTAGGTACAGTAGGGTTGAGGGTCAAGTCAATTGGGAGGTGAGTTTGAATGGTGAAAAACTGGAGGAAGTGAAGTGTTTTAGATATCTGGGAGTGGATCTGTCAGCGGATGGAACCATGGAAGCGGAAGTGGATCATAGGGTGGGGGAGGGGGCGAAACTTTTGGGAGCCTTGAAAAATGTGTGGAAGTCGAGAACATTATCCCGGAAAGCAAAAATGGGTATGTTTGAAGGAATAGTAGTTTCAACAATGTTGTATGGTTGCGAGGCGTGGGCTATGGATAGAGTTGTGCGCAGGAGGATGGATGTGCTGGAGATGAGATGTTTGAGGACAATGTGTGGTGTGAGGTGGTTTGATCGAGTAAGTAACGTAAGGGTAAGAGAGATGTGTGGAAATAAAAAGAGCGTGGTTGAGAGAGCAGAAGAGGGTGTTTTGAAATGGTTTGGGCACATGGAGAGAATGAGTGAGGAAAGATTGACCAAGAGGATATATGTGTCGGAGGTGGAGGGAACGAGGAGAAGAGGGAGACCAAATTGGAGGTGGAAAGATGGAGTGAAAAGGATTTTGTGTGATCGGGGCCTGAACATGCAGGAGGGTGAAAGGAGGACAAGGAATAGAGTGAATTGGAGCGATGTGGTATACAGGGGTTGACGTGCTGTCAGTGGATTGAATCAAGGCATGTGAAGCGTCCGGGGTAAACCATGGAAAGCTGTGTAGGTATGTATATTTCCGTGTGTGGACGTGTGTATGTACATGTGTATGGGGGGGGTTGGGCCATTTCTTTCGTCAGTTTCCTTGCGCTACCTCGCAAACGCGGGAGACAGCGACAAAGTATAAAAAAAAAGAAAAAAAAAAAAAAAAAATATATGTATGTATATATATATATATATATATATATATATATATATATATATATATATATATATATATATATATATATATATATATATATATATATATATATATGTATATATATATATATATATATATATATATATATATATATATATATATATATATATATATATATATATATATATATATATATATATATATATATATATATATATATATATATATATATATATATATGTATATATATATCGAAGGAGACACGCGAGGAGTGCTCATCCTCCTCGAAGGCTCAGACTGGGGTGTCTAAATGTGGTTGGATGTAACGAAGATGTGAAAAAAGGAGAGATATGTAGTATGTTTGAGGAAAGGAACCTGGATGTTTTGGCTCTGAGTGAAACGAAGCTCAAGGGTAAAGGGGAAGAGTGGTTTGGGAATGTCTTGGGAGTAAAGTCAGGGGTTAGTGAGAGGACAAGATCAAGGGAAGGAGTAGCAGTACTTCTGAAACAGGATTTCTGGGAGTATGTGATGGAATGTGAAAAAATAAATTCTCGATTGATATGGGTAAAACTGAAAGTTGGTGGAGAGAGATGGGTGATTATTGGTGCATATGCACCTGGGCATGAGAAGAAAGATCATGAGAGGCAAGTGTTTTGGGAGCAGCTGAATGAGTGTGTTAGTGGTTTTGATGCACGAGACCGGGTTATAGTGATGGGTGATTTGAATGCAAAGGTGAGTAATGTGGCAGTTTAGGGAATAATTGGTATACATGGGGTGTTCAGTGTTGTAAATGGAAATGGTGAAGAGCTTGTAGATTTATGTGCTGAAAAAGGACTGGTGATTGGGAATACCTGTTTTAAAAAGCGTGATATACATAAGTATACGTATGTAAGTAGGAGAGATAGCCAGAGAGCGTTATTGGATTACGTGTTAATTGACAGGCGCGCGAAAGAGAGACTTTTGGATGTTAATGTGCTGAGAGGTGCAACTGGAGGGATGTCTGATCATTATCTTGTGGAGGCTAAGGTGAAGATTGGTATGGGTTTTCAGAAAAGAAGAGTGAATGTTGGGGTGAAGAGGGTGGTGAGAGTAAGTGAGCTTGGGAAGGAGACTTGTGTGAGGAAGTACCAGGAGAGACTGAGTACAGAATGGAAAAAGGTGAGAACAATGGACGTAAGGGGAGTGGGGGAGGAATGGGATGTATTTAGGGAATCAGTGATGGATTGCGGAAAAGATGCTTGTGGCTTGAGAAGAGTGGGAGGTGGGTTGATTAGAAAGGGTAGTGAGTGGTGGGATGAAGAATTAAGATTATTAGTGAAAGAGAAGAGAGAGGCATTTGGACGATTTTTGCAGGGAAAAATGCAATTGAGTGGGAGATGTATAAAAGGAAGAGACAGGAGGTCAAGAGAAAGGTGCAAGAGGTGAAAAAGAGGGCAAATGAGAGTTGGGGTGAGAGAGTATCATTAAATTCTAGGGAGAATAAAAAGATGTTCTGGAAGGAGGTAAATAAAGTGCGTAAGACAAGGGAGCAAATGGGAACTTCAGTGAAGGGCGCAAATGGGGAGGTGATAGCAAGTAGTGATGATGTGAAAAGGAGATGGAGTGAGTATTTTGAAGGTTTTTTGAATGTGTTTGATGAAAGAGTGGCATATATAGGGTGTTTTGGTCGAGGTGGTGTGCAAAATGAGAGGGTTACGGAAAATGATTTGGTAAACAGAGAAGAGGTAGTAAAAGCTTTGCGGAAGATGAAAGCCGGCAAGGCAGCAGGTTTGGATGGTATCGCAGTGGAATTTATTAAAAAAGTTGGTGACTGTATTATTGACTGGTTGGTAAGGTTAATTGATGTATGTATGACTCATGGTGAGGTGCCTGAGGATTGGCGGAATGGGTGCAGAGTGCCATTGTACAAAGGCAAAGGGGATCAGAGTGAGTGCTCAAATTACAGAGGTATAAGTTTGTTGAGTATTCCTGGTAAATTATATGGGAGGGTCTTGATTGAGAGGGTGAAGGCATGTACAGAGCATCAGATTGGGGAAGAGTAGTGTGGTTTCAGAAGTGGTAGAGGATGTGTGGATCAGGTGTTTGCTTTGAAGAATGTATGTGAGAAATACTTAGAAAAGCAAATGGATTTGAATGTAGCATTTATGGATCTGGAGAAGGCATATGATAGAGTTGAT
This sequence comes from Panulirus ornatus, assembly GCF_036320965.1. Lineage (NCBI taxonomy): Eukaryota > Metazoa > Arthropoda > Malacostraca > Decapoda > Palinuridae > Panulirus > Panulirus ornatus. The sequence continues at coordinate 24,877,929 of NC_092243.1, read as the reverse complement.
AGAGATGCTTTTTGGAAGGTATCAAGAATATATGGTGTGGGAGGCAAGTTGTTAGAAGCAGTGAAAAGTTTTTATGATGATGTAAGGCATGTGTACGTGTAGGAAGAGAGGAAAGTGATTGGTTCTCAGTGAATGTAGGTTTGCGGCAGGGGTGTGTGATGTCCATTTTTGTTTAATTTGTTTATGGATGGGGTTGCTAGGAAGGTGAATGCAAGAGTTTTTGAAAGAGGGGCAAGTATGAAGTCTGTTCTGGATGAGAGAGCTTGGGAAGTGAGTCAGTTGTTGTTCGCTGATGATACAGCGCTGGTGGCTGATTCATGTGAGAAACTGCAGAAGCTGGTGACTGAGTTTGGTAAAGTGTGTGAAAGAAGAAATTTAAGAGTAAATGTGAATAAGAGCAAGGTTATTAGGTACAGTAGGGTTGAGGGTCAAGTCAATTGGGAGGTAAGTTTGAATGGAGAAAAACTGGAGGAAGTAAAGTGTTTTAGATATCTGGGTGTGGATCTGTCAGCGGATGGAACCATGGAAGCGGAAGTGGATCATAGGGTGGGGGAGGAGGCGAAAATCCTGGGAGCCCATGAAGAATGTGTGGAAGTCGAGAACATTATCTCGGAAAGCAAAAATGGGTATGTTTGAAGGAATAGTGGTTCCAACAATGTTGTATGGTTGCGAGTCGTGGGCTATGGATAGAGTTGTGCGCGTGAGGGTGGATGTGCTGTAAATGAGATGTTTGAGGGCAATGTGTGGTGTGAGGTGGTTTGATCGAGTAAGTAACGTAAGGGTAAGAGAGATGTGTGGAAATAAAAAGAGTGTTGTTGAGAGAGCAAAAGAGGGTGTTTTGAAGTGGTTTGGGCTCATGGAGAGAATGAATGAGGAACGATTGAGCAAGAGGATATATGTGTCGGAGTTGGAGGGAACGAGGAGAAGTGGGAGACCAAATTGGAGGTGGAAAGATGGAGTGAAAAGGATTTTGTGTGATCGGGGCCTGAACATGCAGGAGGGTGAAAGGCGTGCAAGGAATAGAGTGAATTGGAACGATGTGGTATACCGGGGTTGACGTGCTGTCAGTGGATTGAATCAGGGCATGTGAAGCGTCTGGGGTAAACCATGGAAAGCTGTGTAGGTATATATATTTGCGTGTGTGGACTTGCATGTATATACATGTGTATGGCGGTGGGTTGGGCCGGCCATATCTTTCGTCTGTTTCCTTGCGCTACCTCGCAAACGCGGGAGACAGCGACAAAGCAAAAAAAAAAACATAGAAAAAAATAAATATATATATATATATATATATATATATATATATATATATATATATATATATATATATATATATATATATATATATATATATATGATATCATAAATGTTGATCAAGAAGAGATTCTTTCAGTTATAGTATGAGAAGTGTGGACAGGAACTCGTTGACGTTGTCACCTGAAGAGGATCTTCTTTTCCCACGCATCAGTCGTTCGATTATCCTCCAGTAGGATCTGATCTTCAGGTTGATGTATCGCCTCTTTTACAAAACATTTGATATTAGATTATCTGATTAATAATCATACATAGAAAACATTCTATTACCTAGTTTGCAATTTTACCAAATCTGTCTCACACGATACATATGGTTCATGGACACTATTTTATGTTACACTATTGGTCAGTTATATTCAAGATATCGCATATCTATGATGCTTTTACATCTAAATTCAGATTAAGAAAAAGGCACGAAATTGGGTCATATAAGGAGGGGCTAAATGGAATTCACTAATCTTTATCTCGTGGCTTGTTCAAAGGCGCCAGATGTAAGGTGGTAAAGCATCCAGCTCATATAAGAGCTTGAGTCACCTATGGATAATCTAGCACATTCTTCATGATAAACGAAGACTGATGTTTGAGACCACTGCGGTACAGTGTGTTAGTGACACTTTCCCCAACCACACCCAAAGCATCCCACTCTCTATGATCCCATCCTCATTCCACTCTCCTCCTCCCTTCCCATTCCAGTCCCTCGCCATCTTGTCAACCTTAATTCTCTCCACCCATCTTTCCTACCCATTCTCTACCCTTCAAACAACATTATTTCTGATTCTCAGAGATAAATCTTACATACCCAGAGACATAAAAATGCAGACTACGGGATATAGCAATTTTAAATATAAAAAGAAATCGAACAACATAGCTTGGCAGCATCTTCACATTACACAGTTATTCAATGAACAAAAATAAAGCCATGAACTAAAATATGACATGTAACACAAACTTAGACAAAGACTTTATCATCTCTACTATAGTAGAAAACTGGAATAAAGTATTACTAGATGTTATCATTGTTAACTGATGCCATAGAATTAATGCTGAGTGCATGATGTAGTAATGAACATTATCAATAAATAACACTGGTTAAAAACTTCTGAAGAATCACATTTTGATATTCATTTCGAGCACAAAACTTCAAAATTTGTTATTCTTATTTTGAATTTCATATTTTACCTTCCAGACCCGAGTATCCAGCTTTTGAATAGATCAGATAATCCCAGTTTACACTTTTCTATACGATAGTTTCTCAGATGGGTGGCGTGAAGTCATGTTCCAATAATTATGATACTTGTTTAAGATAGGTCACGGAATTCAAAAAAATTTTTTCTCATAAAACTTACCACACATCAGTTGATATGCAAACCAAAATATAGCAGACACCTACACCCGATCTCTATCCATCACATCTCTCCTCACATGAATTGTACACGTCATGGATACCACAGTAAGTCACTGCTCGTCTCTCACAACACAACCACCCATCCATCTTCCCTCATCTCAGCTAGGTTAATACTTATGGTTCTCTGGGTGTTTTAGTCTGGGTTTCTCCCCCTCTAATGATTTTACTTATGGATTTTTCTTGAAGCTATAGCGTTATGCGCAATACTCAGTCGTGGCCCTTTGAGAAAACTTATGGTTTCTTACTTAATCCACCTTGTGCGTAGGTGTGTGACTGTGTGGTGTAGTGTGTGACTGTGTGGTGAGGTGTGTGACTGTGTGGTGTGGCGTGTGACTGTGTGGTGTGGTGTGTGACTGTGAGGTGTGGTGTGTGACTGTGAGGTGTGGTGTGTGTCTGTGCAGTGTGGTGTATGACTGTGTGGTGTGGTGCGTGACTGTGCAGTGTGGTGTGTGACTGTGTGGTGTGGTGCGTAACTCTGCAGTGTGGTGTGTGACTGTGTGGTGTGGTGTGTGACTGAGTGGTGTGATGTGTGACTGTGAGGTGTGGTGTGTGACTGTGAGGTGTGGTGGTGACTGTGAGGTGTGGTGAGAGACTGTGCGGTGTGGTGTGTGGCTGTGAGGTGTGGTGTGTGACTGTGAGGTGTGGTGTGTGACTGTATGGTGTGGTGTGTGACTGTGTGGTGTGGTGTGAGACTGTGTGGTGTGGTGAGTGACTGTGTGGTGTGGTGTGTAACTGTGAGGTGAGATGAGTGACTGTGCGGTGTGGTGTGTGATTGTGAGATGTGGTGTGTGACTGTGTGGTGTGGTGTGTGACTGTGAGGTGTGGTGTGTAACTGTGAGGTGAGATGAGTGACTGTTCGGTGTGGTGTGTGACTGTGTGGTGTGGTGTGTGACTGTGTGGTGTGGTGTGTGACTGTGAGGTGTGGTGTGTAACTGTGAGGTGAGATGAGTGACTGTGCGGTGTGGTGTGTGATTGTGAGGTGTGGTGTGTGACTGTGAGGTGTGGTGTGTGACTGTGTGGTGTAGTGTGTGACTCTGAGGTGTGGTGTGCGACTGTGTGGTGTGGTGTGTGTGACTGTGAGGTGTGGTGTGAAACTGTGTGGTTTGGTGTGTTACTGTGTGGTGTGGTGTGTGACTGTGAGGTGTTGTGTGTGACTGTAAGGTGTGATGTGTGACTGCTCAGTGTGATGTGACTGTGAGGTGTGGTGTGTGACTGTAAGGTGTGATGTGTGGCTGCTCAGTGTGATGTGACTGTGAGGTGTGGTGTGTTACTGAGTAGTATGGAGTGTGGTGTGACTGTGTGTTGTAGCGTGGCTGTTTAGCGTGGTGTATGTGGTGTGGTTTATGACTGTGGTATGGTTTATGACTGTGTTGTGTGTTTGAGTGGTGTGTGACTGTACTGTGGTTTGGTTATACCTGTGGTGTGGAGTGTGACTGGTATGATGTACGACTGTGTGATGTTTGATTTTGTGGTGTGGTGTATGACTGTCGTATGGTGCATGACTGTGTGGTGCCTAACTCTCTGGTTTGGTGTGTGCCCATGGTATGGTAAATTACTGTTATGATGTATTACTGCTTGGTGTGGTGTATGACTATATGGTATGGTGTGTACCTATGATGTAGTGAATAACGATGCATGACTGTGGTGTCTGACTATTCTTTATTTGCAGAAATATCTTTGACTAAGAAAAGGAAGTACATGAAGAGTATATCAAGTTTGGCTTCAGTGTTACCGAGAAACATGGGATTGACCTCCCTCAGTGCGTCGTATGCCATGCAGTTCTCAACTATTATGCTCTGAGATCTGGACGTCTGGAGCGACATTTGAACAAATCCACGAGCCAAAGGAGTTTTTCGCATCCAGACTTCAAGAGTTGAAACATATCAAGCTGAACACCCCGAAGCTTTTCATCGGGAGACGTTCAAAGTGGTGGAAGGTGGAAGCATCTTACGAACTGTCACTACTTACTGCAATACTAAAATGGATCACTCGATTGGAGAGACTGTTGCAAACCCATGTTTGTTGAGTGCTGCATGTATTGTGTTTGGTGCCTAAAGCCAGAAAAAGTTATCAGGTTACGTTAAAACGAAATTTAGGAAAACTTGAAGCGTTCTACTTCTTTGCAGTACAGAGCGACGAAGCCATTGATGTTGCCCAATGCTATCAGTTGCTTGTTTATTATCGATTTGTGGAATAAGAAATTGTGAGAGAAGAAATGCTTTTCTCGAAAGCACTGGAGACCATATCAAAGGCTACTGACGTTTTTGCAAATATTCTTTTATCAAGAAAATGATCTGTCCTGGGAAAAGCTCGTGGGTGTCTGCTCTGACGGTGCCCCAACGATGTATGAGTCTCGCTCTGGATTCATGAAACTGGTCAAAGAAATGAAACAAGCCATAAGTGGGACTCAATGCGTCATCCACAGACAAGCACTAACTGCTAAGACCCTTCCACATGACCAACACAATTCACTGGCAATTTGGGGAGGAAAAGCTTGTTAGATTCTAGTCTTTTTTGCAGCTCTTTGCACTTATTTGGGAGCTGATCACAAAACTCTCCTATTGCACACGATCCTGCTGGCTTTCGAAGGAAAATAAGCTGAGTCACCTCTATGACCACAAGAATGAAGTGCAAAATTTTCTACTAAGCCAGAAACAAGGAGAACTGTACGATGCATTCACAGACGAAAAGTTCCAGCTCTCACTGGCGTACCTTGCGGACATTTCTGAAAATATCAACAACATCACTTTAAAGCTACATGGAAGAAACACAAACGTCATTGCCCATCATGATGTAATCAGAACTTTCATGGGGAAGATTTAGCTTTGGAAACGTGAAGTACAAGCTGGGAGCCTTTCATCGTTTCCTCACCTCAATGAACACTGAAATTCTTTACTCAGGAATATATATGCGATTTTCCAGATGTCACCTTGGATAACTCTGTTTTGAAAATGGTGCAGAATCCATGCAAAATTGATGTGGACTCGTTACTGGTTCCTCCACAAGATGCAATCGATTTGAAGTGTGACTCAAGTGTAAAGAGCAACTTCGGAACCATGAGTTTGGTAGAGTTCTGGGTGAAATATCTTCCAGTTTACCCAAAACTTGACAATGAATCACTTCGTTTGATGATTATTGATGATTCCCTTTTCTTCTACTTATCTCTGCCAAGTTGGCATTTCTACTCACATTGTATTGAAAACAAAACTGTGCAATCGACTGGATAAAGGAAACGACTTGCTCATTCATCCTTGAAAAAAAAATCCAAAGCTTGTGAAAGAAAGGCAGCAAATCCATCTCACTGAATACAAAGGATTTAGATAATTGTTTTATTTCCACTATAGTAATAGTCAAATATTATGTGCCATGTCTTGACAGTGTTTATATACAAGTTGGAGAACAATATAAATGTTTTGTTTGAGTGGGTTTCTATGATTGTTAGTTTGATTTTATTTTAGCTCCTGGAAGTGTTGACTGAAAATGATATATGAACAGCCATCGTGTTATATACTGCCAATATTTCTAATTTGTTTGTCTTCATCAATGTTCATGATATACAGGGATTAATGATTACCATTTAGCTGATATCAAACAATCCTAAAACCTATAATACAAGATGTAATTCGTTTTAGAAATAGAAAAATGAAAGAAGTGTGAGGATTTAGTAATGACTTAACGAGAGGTGTCATGTAAGGAAGTTTGGAAACCACCGCCACAAGACATTAGAAATAATTCGTGCATATCCTCGGGTTTGGTCCTACCAAAGGAAAGCGAATTGAGATATGTCTTCACCATTACTATCTCCTCCTCCCCTCTCCTCTCTCTCAAATAAGATTAAGAACAGAGGATATCAAGTGTACCCTCCAGCAGGTAATCTCATCATAGATCATCAGGCTTCCTGATATCTTTCGCTCTCATACGTGCTCTACTCGCGCTCTCCCGACTCATTCCATTCTCCTTCTCCTTTCCCAACCAACTTGCCAATTATTCCTCCACTCTCTCTCTCTCTCTCTCTCTCTCTCTCTCTCTCTCTCTCTCTCTCTCTCTCTCTCTCTCTTCTTATCCCATTTTTTCCTTCCCTTTCTCACCCATTATCCTTCCCTTCCTATCCCATCATCATTTTCCCTCTCCACTCCTTGCCTCTGCCATCCATCTCTCTCCTAAGTACACCGTCAATTGCTTTTCGCAATATACACACCATTCCTCACTACCTACAGATTTTCCTGGAAAGGTATCCACCACAACTTACATGTTCCATTTTCATAATGCTATATTCTTTTCCTTGTGGGTTGTTATTAGTGATATACACACCGTAAGTATTTCCATAACTTTTATTATTCATTATATTCTAAAGACAAACAAGTCATCATATCCTTTTATGAACGGATTATTTTTATTTCATTTTCATCTAAACATAAACAAAATCAATTGGCTGGAGGAGGTTTCGAAACTCTGTCATCGTGACAGGTTGAGCCGAAATCCTGGCTCACACAAGTAGGTTCTAGGGAAGAACTGGAACACTTACAGGGCGTCACCTCCCTGATCCTGCTCTTCCTTTGTACTTTAATTCACATTACATTCAAGGATTCCTTTTGTTTTTCGAAGCTGTTTTGTTCTCAGTATCTTACCCTTGCCAGGAATAAGATGTAACCACAGGAGAGCAGCAGTGGTGAGTGGGACTTATCGCTGGCGGATGATCTCCTCAAACACAACAGGAGTTCCCGGGACCTTGCGAGTAAGGGCCATGCCTTAGTTGGTCGGGCCTGAGGTGATGAAGGCTCGAGGGAACACTTGATTACTCGACTATTGTCAGTTTCATGGACACAGGTAAATCCTTGACACTGAATCTGGTGACAAGTAGAACACTGAAAATATAGAAAGAAGAAGAAGAAGAAGAAGAAGAAGAAGAAGAAGAAGAAGAAGAAGAAGAAGAAGAAGAGGAAGAGGAAGAAGAAGAAGATGTCATTGTCAAAAGTTTATTTTTATTGGGAAGCCGAACAATAGATGACGTTGTTCATTCCTTAGCGCCACGAACCGTAGCCCGTAGACCGGAATGACGTCAGTTGTTGATGCCGGGGAGTGAGCGAGGCGACTCCCAGGCCGGGAAGGGGTGGCAGACCACCACCACTCTTGCTCCGGAGTTACTTTTCTTGAGCCCTCCACCGTCAGGCCAGCTGCTGGCAAGCCCCTTCAGAGCAGCGACGACGTCGACGCGGTGCCCTGAGTGCGAGTGCAAGTCGTGTCCTCTGCGTCCCAGGGTGATTGTGACTGTGACGAGCGGCCAATGGTCCACAGTGCTGTGGTGGTTGCCTGGCAGTTCTAGTGTTGTGTGTGCCCTGCTGTGGACTTGTGTCTTTTTCACTTATTCTTCTATTGTTAATAAAGGGAAAGGAAAAGCTTGATTTCATTTCTGCCTCAAAGGAAAAAGAAGAAAAGGGAGGGGGAGGAGGAGGAGGAGAAGAAGAAGAAGAAGAAGAAAAAGAAGAAGAAGAAGAAGAAGAAAAAGAAGAAGAAGAAGAAGAAGAAGAAGAAGAAGAAGAAGAAGAGAGAGAGAGAGAGAGAGAGAGAGAGAGAGAGAGAGAGAGAGAGAGAGAGAGAGAGAGAGAGAGAGAGAGAGAGAGAGAGAGAGAGAGTGAGAGAGAGAGACGACGTCGCATTTAAACAGCAATTTTTTCGCGTTCATCCATATTACTTATATAAGATGAAGAAGTATCACAGTAGTGGGGCCAGAAGAAGAAATCCGATGTGCCCTTTAGATCTATAACTGCCTCTAGTTGTTCACGGTTCTGTCCTTCCGTCATATCACATCTTTCCCGCAGCTCTACTGTGTCAGTCTCCCACCTGCTGCACATGACTCACTCCTCCCAGACTGCCAGACTAGAGAGACCCAGCAACTCAAACACTGGTTCTTGTAATTCTGATCCACGTATAGAACTGGCGAATCTACGAACGTTTCTTCCCAGAGAAATAGAGAAGAATCTGAACTTCAATTTAAGTCTTGAACAACATCCATCTTCTTCCCAGAGAACTTTAGATTTTCCACATGAACATTATTCTACTGGAGAAGAGGGAGACTGTGTCAGATAATCAAGGCGAAGAGAATGATCTGTGAAACCTTCCCAGTGGTAAGATAAAGTGGAACACAGAGTGAGGGGAAAGAACATCATTTTGGTTGATGATATTGTAAGTGTTGGGGAAAAGAAAGACAAAATGGGATGGAACGGAATAGTGGCGCCTAACGCAGTAAGAATAATCCCCGGCTATTTATCCTAGTGGATCAGGACATCAGAAGTTACTTGATAAACAAGTCGAACATGTCAGGACATCAGAATTGCTCTGGTAAACAAGTTTGAAGTGCCAAGGTCGTCGGGGTTTCTTTGCTGTACAAGTTTGAAGCGTCCAGAGGCCGAAGGTTATCTAGCATACAGGTGGGAGGCCTTGAGTTGTCCAAATATATACAGCGAGCAAAGATGAGGCGTCCGGGTCGTGAATGTTATCGTACGAACAAATGTGAAATGTTTGGAGTTCTTCTGTGTAACTGATTTGGGATACAACCAGATAAAGGTGGAAGAAAGTTGTAAAGTTATCAGAAAATGGATTCAGAGCTTGAGTTGTCTATGAAAGTCAAGCGTCACTGTGTGTATCAGAGGCTGGAAATCTAGTGTTGCTATACAATGAGTAATGGAGCTTGGTGTCTGAAAGCATGAGATTACTGGATGTATTGTGCATACATAGGAGGAGAGTAAGATATTTCCTTAATGTGCGTATATCTCAAAAAAAAATCTGAAAACTTACACACGGAAGAGTAAGAAAAGCGACTACAAATAGTTAGGACTTAAGGAAGGTCCAGCTAGAGCTACATGAAAGAATAGACATCAATTCCAAGCAAATTAGAAAGAGATCTGGCGTCATGTTCAACGAGAGATGACTCCAGTGCAAGTTAGGGAACCATTAAAGTACCTTTCAGTGCCGTCCAGAGGGTATCTGAAAGCTATCACTGCCTACCAGCAAGTGAGAAAGTCACTACAGATAGGAAGAGCTCTAAAGCCTAGTCGACCTAAAAGGTATATCATAACCATATCATTGATTATGACAGTATAGGATGCGATGTGCGATCAGGTGTAGATCAGAGGAGATGTGGACATCAACACAGTAAAGACAAAGTGAACCTGAACACTGGTTCCGTGACAGGAGGAACAGATCTGAAAGTCATCTTCCTGCAGTCAGAAGGGGATTTGAAGACCACAGCAGTTCGCAGGCAATGGGTGTTGAACTTAGTGTTCGTGATGAAGATACATGTAGGCGTGCATGGTTGGTTTTCCTCTCCAGCACATCTCTGCTGCTACGTCGCACAAACTCGGGAAATTCAATGGATATCAGGCGTGTTTATGCAAGATAAGCGAGCACCTAGTGTGATGCAGTGTCCTCTGCAGAATGATTATTTGCTGTATCTGGTACATATCCATGTCTACGACTATCTGTCACATATCGGTTGCTACAAATATTTGATACATAAAGGGGGCTACAGATGTATTATACATGTCAGAGTTTACAATTATTTGGACTTATTAGACACAGTATATAAGTGATTTTTAGACATGTTTCTTAAACGGAGGGTAAAATGGAAGGAATTACAGTCAACTCACTTCCCACTCCGTTTTGCTCCCAAACATGTACAGCTCTAGGTTCTCCAACGTACAGGAGATAAAACACACACACACACAAAAAAAAGAAAAAAAAAAAATTTAAGGGTAATTAAAGAATACGAAATTCTTGGTGTCACTGTATATGACAGTTTAGATTGGAGTAGTCATGTACAGTATAACATTAAGTCTTCCTCATACCATCTGTACCTTCAACGTCGACTGAGATTACTAGTCGTGCAACCATGTGAGCTGCGGAATGTCTATACCATCATTATTCTATCTAACCATACCCAGGGCTCCCCAGCTTCATTCACTAAAAGATACACAGACGTTCCAGCAAGAAAGAGTGCAGAAAAGCGCATGCAGAATCATCCTGTGCACATCTTACGCCACCTACCAAAAGGCCCTCATCTTGCTGAACCTGTCCACTCTCTCCAACCAACACCAGCAGCTCACACGACAGTATGGCAAAAAACTGCTGACACACCCCCGTCACAGACGCCTCTATCCCACCACCCTACCTCCGTGGACTGCTATTCGTCACCACAATCGACTTGTACCAATAAGAGCACGTGAAGACAAAAATTATAACAGTCCGATACCTATAATAGTTGTAAACGTGTTAAACAATCCAGAAACGAAGCAAAGCTAAGAAAGAGGCAACTCAGTATCTTTTGTTAAGCTACGTAGTATTTCGTCTACAGCATTACCGTGATTGCTCATCACTAATTGTTCAACCGAGAGGATTATGTATAAACCAAACTATTTACGGTATAAACATTCCTATATATCTGTCATCCTGAGTATGTACATATACATCAATCAAGTCCTCTTAAGAAGAGGTTAAAAGTTATCATGAAGACCAGCTGTGGACTTTCAGCCGAATGGCTGCCCTAATTCAATTAATCATTATTCATTTACATATATATATATATATATATATATATATATATATATATATATATATATATATATATATATATATTTTTTTTATACTTTGTCGCTGTCTCCCGCGTTTGCGAGGTAGCGCAAGGAAACAGACGAAAGAAATGGCCCAACCCCCCCCCCCCATACACATGTACATACACACGTCCACACACGCAAATATACATACCTACACAGCTTTCCATGGCTTACCCCAGACGCTTCACATGCCTTGATTCAATCCACTGACAGCACGTCAACCCCTGTATACCACATCGCTCCAATTCACTCTATTCCTTTCCCTCCTTTCACTCTCCTGCATGTTCAGGCCCCGATCACACAAAATCTTTTCCACTCCATCTTTCCACCTCCAATTTGGTCTCCCTCTTCTCCTCGTTCCCTACACCTCCAACACATATATCCTCTTGGTCAATCTTTCCTCACTCATTCTCTCCATGTGCCCAAACCATTTCAAAACACCCTCTTCTGCTCTCTCAACCATGCTCTTTTTATTTCCACACATCTCTCTTACCCTTACGTTACTTACTCGATCAAACCACCTCACACCACACATTGTCCTCAAACATCTCATTTCCAGCACATCCATCCTCCTGCGCACAACTCTATCCATAGCCCACGCCTCGCAACCATACAACATTGTTGGAACCACTATTCCTTCAAACATACCCATTTTTGCTTTCCGAGATAATGTTCTCGACTTCCACACATTTTTCAAGGCTCCCAAAATTTTCGCCCCCTCCCCCACCCTATGATCCACTTCCGCTTCCATGGTTCCATCCGCTGACAGATCCACTCCCAGATATCTAAAACACTTCACTTCCTCCAGTTTTTCTCCATTCAAACTCACCTCCCAATTGACTTGACCCTCAACCCTACTGTACCTAATAACCTTGCTCTTATTCACATTTACTCTTAACTTTCTTCTTCCACACACTTTACCAAACTCAGTCACCAGCTTCTGCAGTTTCTCACATGAATCAGCCACCAGCGCTGTATCATCAGCGAACAACAACTGACTCACTTCCCAAGCTCTCTCATCCCCAACAGACTTCATACTTGCCCCTCTTTCCAGGACTCTTGCATTTACCTCCCTAACAACCCCCTCCATAAACAAATTAAACAACCATGGAGACATCACACACCCCTGCCGCAAACCTACATTCACTGAGAACCAATCACTTTCCTCTCTTCCTACACGTACACATGCCTTACATCCTCGATAAAAACTTTTCACTGCTTCTAACAACTTGCCTCCCACACCATATATTCTTAATACCTTCCACAGAGCATCTCTATCAACTCTATCATATGCCTTCTCCAGATCCATAAATGCTACACACAAATCCATTTGCTTTTCTAAGTATTTCTCACATACATTCTTCAAAGCAAACACCTGATCCACACATCCTCTACCACTTCTGAAACCGCACTGCTCTTCCCCAATCTGATGCTCTGTACATGCCTTCACCCTCTCAATCAATACCCTCCCATATAATTTACCAGGAATACTCAACAAACTTATACCTCTGTAATTTGAGCACTCACTCTTATCCCCTTTGCCTTTGTACAATGGCACTATGCACGCATTCCGCCAATCCTCAGGCACCTCACCATGAGTCATACATACATTAAATAACCTTACCAACCAGTCAACAATACAGTCACCCCCTTTTTTAATAAATTCCACTGCAATACCATCCAAAACTGCTGCCTTGCCGGCTTTCATCTTCCGCAAAGCTTTTACTATATATATATATATATATATATATATATATATACATATAAATGTTTATAGTTGTGTTACTGGAGTGATAGTTTTCATACATGGTGCTTTGACAAGAAAATAGTGAAATTGGAAAAAATGTAACTTAGACATTGAAGCTTATTGATACAGTGGTTAAATTGATGAGAACTACTATTGACGTTTGTGTAAATAAATTATACATTTCCTTTTCCATAGCCAGAGGTTGAACCATTATGTGACATTCATTTTTTCATTTCATTTCAAGCTAGAAGTTTCAGTTTTCTAAATTGTTTCTTACATTTTTCATATGTATATATATGTATGTGTGTGTGTGTGTGTGTGTGTATATATATATATATATATATGTATCATCCCCGGGGATAGGGGTGAAAGAATACTTCCCACGCATTCCTCGCGTGTCGTAGAAAGCGACTAGAGGGGACGGGAGCGGGGGGCCAGAAATCCTCCCCTCCTTGTATTTTTTTCAACTTTCTAAAATGGGAAACAGAAGGAGTAACGCGGGGAGTGCTCATCCTCCTCGAAGGCTCAGATTGGGGTGCCTAAAGGTGTGTGGATGTAACCAAGATGTGAAAAAAGGAGAGATAGGTAGTATGTTTGAGTAAAGGAACCTGGTTGTTTTGGCTCTGAGTGAAACGAAGCTCAAGGGTAAAGGGGAAGAGTGGTTTGGGAATGTCTTGGGAGTAAAGTCAGGGGTTAGTGAGAGGACAAGAGCAAGAGAAGGAGTAGCAATACTCCTGAAACAGGAGTTGTGGGAGTATGTGATAGAATGTAAAAAAGTAAATTCTCGATAAATATGGGTAAAACTGAAAGTTGATGGAGAGAGATGGGTGATTATTGGTGCATATGCACCTGGGCATGAGAAGAAAGATCATGAGAGGCAAGTGTTTTGGGAGCAGCTGAATGAGTGTGTTAGTGGTTTTGATGCACGAGACCGGGTTATAGTGATGGGTGATTTGAATGCAAAGGTGAGTAATGTGGCAGTTGAGGGAATAATTGGTATACATGGGGTGTTCAGTGTTGTAAATGGAAATGGTGAAGAGCTTGTAGATTTATGTGCTGAAAAAAGGACTGATGATTGGGAATACCTGGTTTGAAAAGCGAGATATACATAAGTATACTTATGTAAGTAGGAGAGATGGCCAGAGAGCGTTATTGGATTACGTGTTAATTGACAGGCGCGCGAAAGAGAGACTTTTGGATGTTAATGTGCTGAGAGGTGCAACTGGAGGGATGTCTGATCATTATCTTGTGGAGGCTAAGGTGAAGATTGGTATGGGTTTTCAGAAAAGAAGAGTGAATGTTGGGGTGAAGAGGGTGGTGAGAGTAAGTGAGCTTGGGAAGGAGACTTGTGTGAGGAAGTACCAGGAGAGACTGAGTACAGAATGGAAAAAGGTGAGAACAATGGAAGTAAGGGGAGTGGGGGAGGAATGGGATGTATTTAGGGAATCAGTGATGGATTGCGCAAAAGATGCTTGTGGCATGAGAAGAGTGGGAGGTGGGTTGACTAGAAAGGGTAGTGAGTGGTGGGATGAAGAAATAAGAGTATTAGTGAAAGAGAAGAGAGAGGCATTTGGACGATTTTTGCAGGGAAAAAATGCAATTGAGTGGGAGATGTATAAAACAAAGACACAGGAGGTCAAGAGAAAGGGGCAAGAGGTGAAAAAAAGGGCAAATGAGAGTTGGGGTGAGAGAGTATCATTAAATTTTAGAGAGAATAAAAAGATGTTCTGGAAGGAGGTAGATAAAGTGCGTAAGACAAGGTAGCAAATGGGAACTTCAGTGAAGGGCGCAAATGGGGAGGTGATAACAAGTAGTGGTGATGTGAGAAGGAGATGGAGTGAGTATTTTGAAGGTTTGTTGAATGTTTTTGATGATAGAGTGGCAGATATAGGGTGTTTTCGTCGAGGTGGTGTGCAAAGTGAGAGGGTTAGGGAAAATGATTTGGTGAACAGAGAAGAGGTAGTAAAAGCTTTGCGGAAGATGAAAGCCAGCAAGGCAGCAGGTTTGGATGGTATTGCAGTGGAATTTATTTAAAAAGGGGGTGACTGTATTGTTGACTGGTTGGTAAGGTTATTTAACGTATGTATGACTCATGGTGAGGTGCCTGAGGATAGGCGGGATGCGTGCATAGTGCCATTGTACAAAGGCAAAGGGGATAAGAGTGAGTGCTCAAATTACAGAGGTATAAGTTTGTTGAGTATTCCTGGTAAATTATATGGGAGGGTATTGATAGAGAGGGTGAAGGCATGTACAGAGCATCAGATTGGGGAAGAGCAGTGTGGTTTCAGAAGTGGTAGAGGATGTGTGGATCAGGTGTTTGCTTTGAAGAATGTATGTGAGAAATACTTAGAAAAGCAAATGGATTTGTATGTAGCATTTATGGATCTGGAGAAGGCATATGATAGAGTTGATAGAGATGTTCTGTGGAAGGTATTAAGAATATATGGTGTGGGAGGCAAGTTGTTAGAAGCAGTGAAAAGTTTTTATCGAGGATGTAAGGCATGTGTACGTGTAGGAAGAGAGGAAAGTGATTGGTTCTCAGTGAATGTAGGTTTGCGGCAGGGGTGTGTGATGTCTCCATGGTTGTTTAATTTGTTTATTGATGGGGTTGTTAGGGAGGTGAATGCAAGAGTTTTGGAAAGAGGGGCAAGTATGAAGTCTGTTGGGGATGAGAGAGCTTGGGAAGTGAGTCAGTTGTTCGCTGATGATACAGCGCTGGTGGCTGATTCATGTGAGAAACTGCAGAAGCTGGTGACTGAGTTTGGTAAAGTGTGTGAAAGAAGAAAGTTAAGAGTAAATGTGAATAAGAGCAAGGTTATTAGGTACAGTAGGGTTGAGGGTCAAGTCAATTGGGAGGTGAGTTTGAATGGAGAAAAACTGGAGGAAGTGAAGTGTTTTAGATATCTGGGAGTGGATCTGGCAGCGGATGGAACCATGGAAGCGGAAGTGGATCATAGGGTGGGGGAGGGGGCGAAAATTCTGGGAGCCTTGAAAAATGTGTGGAAGTCGAGAACATTATCTCGGAAAGCAAAAATGGGTATGTTTGAAGGAATAGTGGTTCCAACAATGTTGTATGGTTGCGAGGCGTGGGCTATGGATAGAGTTGTGCGCAGGAGGATGGATTTGCTGGAAATGAGATGTTTGAGGACAATGTGTGGTGTGAGGTGGTTTGATCGAGTAAGTAACGTAAGGGTAAGAGAGATGTGTGGAAATAAAAAGAGCGTGGTTGAGAGAGCAGAGGAGGGTGTTTTGAAGTGGTTTGGTCACATGGAGAGAATGAGTGAGGAAAGATTGACCAAGAGGATATATGTGTCGGAGGTGTAGGGAACGAGGAGAAGAGGGAGACCAAATTGGAGGTGGAAAGATGGAGTGAAAAAGAATTTGTGTGATCGGGGCCTGAACATGCAGGAGGGTGAAAGGATGGCAAGGAATAGAGTGAATTGGAGCGATGTGGTATACCGGGGTTGACGTGCTGTCAGTGGATTGAGTCAAGGCATGTGAAGCGTCTGGGGTAAACCATGGAAAGCTGTGTAGGTATGTATATTTGTGTGTGTGGACGTACGTATATACATGTGTATGGGGGTGGGTTGGGCCATTTCTTTCGTCTGTTTCCTTGCGCTACCTCGCAAACGCGGGAGACAGCGACAAAGCAAAAAAAAAAAAGTATATATATATATATATATATATATATATATATATATATATATATATATATATATATATATATATATATATATATATATATATATATATGTATATATATATATATATATATATATATATATATATATATATATATATATATATATATATATATATATATATATATATATATATATATATATATATATACATATATATATATATATATATATATATATATTATTGTATTTCATTCTGCCCTGTCGCTGTCTCCCGCATTAGCGAGGTAGCGCAAGGAAACAGAAGAAAGAATGGCCCAACTCCCCCACATACACATGTATATATATACACGTCCACACACGCAAATATACATACCTATATATCTCAATGTACACATATGTATACACACACAGACATATGCATATATACACATGTACATAATTCATACTGTCTGCCTTTATTTGTTCCCATCGCGACCTCGCCACACATGGAATAACAACCCCCTCCCCCCTCATGTGTGCGAGGTAGCGCTAGGAAATGACACCAAAGGCCCAATTCGTTCACACTCAATCTCTAGCTGTCATGTAATAATGCACCGAAACCACAGCTCCCTTTCCACATCCAGGCCCCACACAACTTTCCATGGTTTACCCCAGACGCTTCACATGCCCTGGTTCAATCCATTGACAGCGCGTCGACCCCGGTATACCACATTCTTCCAATTCACTCTATTCCTTGCACGCCTTTCACCCTCCTGCATGTTCAGGCCCCGATCACTCAAAATCTTATTTCACTCCATCTTTCCACCTCCAATTTCGTCTCCCACTTCTCCTCGTTCCCTCCACCTCTGACACATATATCCTCTTGGTCAATCTTTCCCCACTCATTCTCTCCATGTGGCCAAACCATTTCAAAACACCCTCTTCTGCTCTCTCAACCACACTCTCTCTATTTCCACGCATCTCTCTCACCCTTACATTACTTACTCGATCAAACCACCTCACACCACATATTGTCCTCAAACATGTCATTTCCAGCACATCCATCCTCCTGCGCACAACTCTATCCATAGCCCACGCCTCGGAACCATAAAACATTGTTGGAACCACTATTCCTTCAAACATACCCATTTTTGCTCTCCGAGATAATGTTTTCGACTTCCAAACATTCTTCAAGGCTCCCAGAATTTTCGCCCCCTCCCCCACTCTATGATTCACTTCCGCTTCCATGGTTCCATCCGCTGCCAGATCCACTCCCAGATATCTAAAACACTTCACTTCCTCCAGCTTTTCTCCATTCAAACTTATCTCCCAATTTACTTGATCCTCAACCTTACTGTACCTAATGACCTTGCTCTTATTCACATTTATTCTTAACTTTCTTCTTTCACACACTTTAACAAACTCAGTCACCAGCTTCTGCAGGTAGAGATTTGTGGGGGTTTTCAGAAAAGAAGAGAGAATGTTGGAGTGAAGAGAGTGGTGAGAGTAAGTGAGCTTGGGAAGGAGACTTGTATGAGGAAGTACCAGGAGAGACTGAGTACAGAATGGAAAAAGGTGAGAACAAAGGAGGTAAGGGGAGTGGGGGAGGTATGGGATGTATTTAGGGAAGCAGTAATAGCTTGCGCAAAAGATGCTTCTGGCATGAGAAGCGTGGGAGGTGGGTTGATTAGAAAAGGTAGTAAGTGGTGGAATGAAGAAGTAAGATTATTAGTGAAAGAGAAGAGAGAGACATTTGAACGATTTTTGCAGGGAAAAAATGCAAATGACTGGAATAGGTATAAAAGAAAGAGGCAGGAGGTCAAGAGAAAGGTGCAAGAGGTGAAAAAGAGGGCAAATGAGAGTTGGGGTGAGAGAGTATCATTAAATTTCAGGGAGAATAAAAAGATGTTTTGGAAGGAGGTAAATAAAGTACGTAAGACAAGGGAGCAAATGGGAAGGAGCTTGGGAAGGAGACTTGTGTGTGGAGGTACCAGGAGAGACTGAGTGCAGAATGGAAAAAGGTGAGAACAATGGAAGTAAGGGGAGTGGGGGAGGAATGGGATGTATTTAGGAAATCAGTGATGGCTTGCGCAAAAGATTCTTGTGGCATAAGAAGCGTGGGAGATGGGTTGATTAGAAAGGGTAGTGAGTGGTGGGATGAAGAAGTAAGATTATTAGTGAAAGAGAAGAGAGAGGGATTTGGACGATTTTTGCATGGAAAAATACAATTGAGTGGGAGATGTATAAATGAAAGAGACAGGAGGTCAAGAGAAAGGTGAAAGAGATGAAAAAGAGGGGAAATGAGAGTTGGGGTGAGAGAGTATCATTAAATTTTAGGGAGAATAAAAAGATGTTCTGGAAGGAGGTAAATAAAGTGCGTAAGACAAGGGAGCAAATGGGAACTTCAGTGAAGGGCGCTAATGGGGAGGCGATAACAAATAGTGGTGATGTGAGAAGGAGATGGAGTGAGTATTTTAAAGGTTTGTTGAATGTGTTTGATGATAGAGTGGCAGATATAGGGTGTTTTGGTCGAGGTGTTGTACAAAGTGAGAGGGTTAGGGAAAATGATTTGGTAAACAGAGAAGAGGTAGTAAAAGCTTGGCGGAAGTTGAAAGACAGAAAGGAAGCAGGTTTGATGGTATTGCAGTGGAATGTATTAAAAAAGGGGGTGACTGTATTGTTGACCGGTTGGTAAGGTTATTTAATGTATGTATTTCACATGGTGAGGTGCCTTATGATTGGCGGAATGCGTGCATAGTGCCATTTTATAAAGACAAAGGGGATAAGGGTGAGTGCTCAAATTACAGATGAATAAGTGTGTTGAGCATTCCTGGTAAATTATATGGGAGGGTATTGATTGAGAGGGTGTAGGTATGTACAGAACATCAGATTGGGGAAGAGCATTGTTGTTTAAGAAGTGGTAGTGGCATTTATGGATCTGGAGAAGGCATATGATAGAGTTGATAGAGATGCTCTGTGGAAGGTATTAAGAATATATGGTGTGGAAGGCAAGTTGTTAGAAGCAGTGAAAAGTTTTTATCGAGGGTGTAAGGCATGTGTACACGTAGAAAGAGAGGAAAGTGATTGGTTCTCAGTGAATGTAGGTTTGCGGCAGGGGTGTGTGATGTCTCCATGGTTGTTTAATTTGTTTATATATGGAGTTGTTAGGGAGGTGAATGCAAGAGTTTTGGAAAGAGGGGCAAGTATGAAGTCTGTTGTGGATTAGAGAGCTTCGGAAGGGAGTCAGTTGTTGTTCGCTGATGATACAGCGCTGGTGGGTGATTCAGGTAAGAAACTGCAGAAGCTGGTGACTGAGTTTGGTAAAGTGTGTGAAAGAAGAAAGTTAAGAGTAAATGTGAATGAGAGCAAGGTTCTTAGGTACAGTAGGGTTGAGGGTCAAGTCAATTAGGAGGTAAGTTTGAATGGAGAAAAATTGGAGGAAGTAAAGTGTTTTAGATATCTGGGGGTGGATCTGGCAGCGGATGGAACTATGGAAGCGGAAGTGGATCATAGGGTGGGGGAGGGGGCGAAAATCCTGGGAGCCTTGAAGAATGTGTGGAAGTCGAGAACATTATCTCGGAAAGCAAAAATGTGTATGTTTGAAGGAATAGTGGTTCCAACAATGTTGTATGGTTGCGAGGCGTGGGCTATAGATAGCGTTGTGCGCAGTAGGGTGGATGTCCTGAAAATGAGATGTTTGAGGACAATGTGTGGTGTGAGGTGGTTTGATCGAGTAAGTAATGTAAGGGTAAGGGAGATATGTGGAAATAAAAAGAGCGTGGTTGAGAGAGCAGAAGAGGGTGTTTTGAAATGGTTTGGGCACATGGAGAGAATGAGTGAGGAAAGACTGACCAAGAGGATATATGTGTCGGATCTGGAGGGAACGAGAAGTGGGAGACCAAATTTTAGGTGGAAAGATGGAGTGAAAAAGAATTTGAGTGATCGGGGTCTGAACATGCAGGAGGGTGAAAGGCGTGTAATGAATAGAGTGAATTCGATCGATATGGTATACCGGGTTGACTTGCTGTCAGTGGATTGAATCAGGGCATATGAAGCGTCTGGGTTAAACCATGGAACGTTGTGTGGGGCCTGGATGTGGAAAGGGAGCTGTGGTTTCGGGCATTATTCCATGACAGCTAGAGACTGAGTGTGAACGAATGGGGCCTTTTTTGTCTTTTCCTAGCGCTACCTCGCACACATGAGGGGGTAGCGGGATGGTGTTCCATGTGATGGCGAGGTGGCGATGGGAATGAATAAAGGCAGACATTGTGAATTGTGTGCATGGGTATATATGTATGTGTCTGTGTCTGTATATATATGTGTACATTGAGATGTATAGGTA
The DNA here is from genome assembly GCF_036320965.1 of Panulirus ornatus. Classification (NCBI taxonomy): domain Eukaryota; kingdom Metazoa; phylum Arthropoda; class Malacostraca; order Decapoda; family Palinuridae; genus Panulirus; species Panulirus ornatus. Next base: position 24,856,889 of record NC_092243.1, on the reverse strand, counting down.
TGTATATTTGCGGGTGTGGACGTGTATGTATATACATGTGTGTGGTGGTGGGTTGGGCCATTTCTTTCGTCTGTTTCCTTGCGCTACCTCGCAAACGCGGGAGACATCGACAAAGCAAAATAAATGAATAAATAATAAATGAATATATATATATATATATATATATATATATACATATATATATATATATATATATATATATATATATATATATATATATATATATATATATATATATATATACATATATATATATATATACCACATCGATCCAACTCACGCTACTCCTTGCCCTCCTTTAACCCTCCTGCATGTTTAGGCCCCGATTACACAAAATCTTTTTCACTCCATCTTTCCACCTCCACTTTATATATATATAATTTTTTTTTTTTTTTGCTTTGTCGCTGTCTCCCGCGTTTGCGAGGTAGCGCAAGGAAACAGACGAAAGGAATGGCCCATTCCACCCCCATACACATGTATATACATACGTCCACACACGCAAATATACATACCTACACAGCTTTCCATGGTTTACCCCAGACGCTTCACATGCCCTAATTCAATCCACTGACAGCACGTCAACCCCGGTATACCACATCGATCCAACTCACGCTACTCCTTGCCCTCCTTTAACCCTCCTGCATGTTTAGGCCCCGATTACACAAAATCTTTTTCACTCCATCTTTCCACCTCCACTTTGGTCTCCCACTTCTCTTCGTTCCCTCCACCTCCGACACATATATCCTCTTGGTCAATCTTTCCTCACTCATTCTCTCCATGTGCCCAAACCATTTCAAAACACCCTCTTCTGCTCTCTCAACCACGCTCTTTTTATTTCCACACATCTCTCTTACCCTTACGTTACTCACTCGATCAAACCAACTCACACCACATATTGTCCTCAAACATCTCATTTCCAGCACATCCATCCTCCTGCACACAACTCTATCCATAGCCCACGCCTCGCAACCATACAACATTGTTGGAACCACTATTCCTTCAAACATACCCATTTTTGCTTTCCGAGATAATGTTCTCGATTTCCACACATTCTTCAAGGCTCACAGAATTTTCGCCCCCTACCCACCCTATGATCCACTCCCGCTTCCATGGTTCCATCCGCTGCCAGATCCAATCCCAGATATCTAATACACTTTACTTCCTCCAGTTTTTCTCCATTCAAACTTTCTTCCCAATTGACTTGACCCTCAACCCTACTGTACCTAATAACCTTGCTCTTATTCACATTTACTCTTAACTTTCTTCTTTCACACACTTTACCAAACTCAGTCACCAGCTTCTGCAGTTTCTCACATGAATCAGCCACCAGCGCTGTATCATCAGCGAACAACAACTGACTCACTTCCCAAGCTCTCTCATCCCCAACATACTTCATACTTGCCCCTCTTTCCAAAACTCTTGCATTCACTTCCCTAACAACCCCCTCCATAAACAAATTAAACAACCATGGAGACATCACACACCCCTGCCGCAAACCTACATTCACTGAGAACCAATCACTTTCCTCTCTTCCTACACGTACACATGCCTTACATACTCGATAAAAACTTTTCACTGCTTCTAACAACTTTCCTCCCACACCATATATTCTTAATACCTTCCACAGAGCATCTCTATGAACTCTATCATATGCCTTCTCCAGATCCATAAATGCTACATATAAATCCATTTGCTTTTCTAAGTATTTCTCACATACATTCTTCAAAGCAAACACCTGATCCACACATCCTCTACCACTTCTGAAACCACACTGCTCTTCCCCAATCTGATCCTCTGTACATCCCTTCACCCTCTCAATCAATATCCTCCCATATAATATACATATATATATATATATATATATATATATATATATATATATATATATATATATATATATATATATATATATATATATATATATATATATATATATATATATATACATATATATATATAAATATATATTTATGTATATATATATATATATATATATATATATATATATATATATATATGTATATATATATATATATATATATATATATATATATATATATATATATATATATATATATATATATATATATATATATATATATATATATATATATATATATATATATATATATATATATATATATATATATATATATATATATATATATATATATACACAAATGTATATATATATATATATATATATATATATATATATATATATATATATATATATATATATATATATATATATATATATATATATATATATATAAATATATATATATATATATATATATATATATATATATATATATATATATATATATATATATATATATATATATATATATATATATATTTATATATATATATATATATATATATATATATATATATATATATATATATATATATATATATATATATATATATATATATATATATATATATATATATATATATATATATATATATATATATATATATATATATATATATATATATATATATTATATGGGAGGAGTTTGAATGGAGAAAAACTGGAGGAAGTGAAGTGTTTTAGATATCTGGGAGTGGATCTGTCAGCGGATGGAACCATGGAAGCGGAAGTGGATCATAGGGTGGGGGAGGGGGCGAAAATTTTGGGAGCCTTGAAAAATGTGTGGAAGTCGAGAACATTATCTCGGAAAGCAAAAATGGGTATGTTTGAAGGAATAGTGGTTCCAACAATGTTGTATGGTTTCGAGGCGTGGGCTATGGATAGAGATGTGCGCAGGAGAATGGATGTGCTGGAAATGAGATGTTTGAGGAAAATGTGTGGTGTGAGGTGGTTTGATCGAGTAAGTAACGTAAGGGTAAGAGAGATGTGTGGAAATAAAAAGAGCGTGGTTGAGAGAGCAGAAGAGGGTGTTTTGAAATGGTTTGGGCACATGGAGAGAATGAGTGAGGAAAGATTGACCAAGAGGATATATGTGTCGGAGGTGGAGGGAACGAGGAGAAGAGGGAGACCAAATTGGAGGTGGAAAGATGGAGTGAAAAAGATTTTGTGTGATCGGGGCCTGAACATGCAGGAGGGTGAAAGGAGGGCAAGGAATAGAGTGAATTGGAGCGATGTGGTATACAGGGGTTGACGTGCTGTCAGTGGATTGAATCAAGGCATGTGAAGCGTCTGGGGTAAACCATGGAATGCTGTATAGGTATCTATATTTGCGTGTGTGGACGTGTGTATGTACATGTGTATGGGGGGGGGGGCCATTTCTTTCGTCTGTTTCCTTGCGCTACCTCGCAAACGCGGGAGACAGCGACAAAGTATAAAAAAAAAAAAAAAAAAAAAAAATATTTATAATTTGATTTGTCGCTGTCTCCCGCGTTTGCGAGATAGCAATGAAAGAGACGAAAGAAATGGCCCAACCCACCCCCATACACAATGTATACACATACACACGTCCACACACGCAAATATACATACCTATACATCTCAATGTACACATATATATACATACTCAGACACATACATATATACCCACGCACACAATTCACACTGTCTGCCCCCATTCACTCCCATCGCCACCTCGCCAAACATGGAATACCATCCCCCTCCCCCCTCATGTCTGCGATGTAGTACTAGGAAAAGACAACAAAGGCCCCATTCGTTCACACTCAGTCTCTAGTTGCCACGCAATAATGCCCGAAACCACAGCTCCCTTTCCACATCCAGGACCCACACAACTTTCCATAGTTTGCCCCAGACGCTTCTCATGCCCTGATTCAATCGACTGACAGCACGTCAACCTCCGTATACTACATCGATCCAATTCACTCTATTCCTTGCCTTCCTTTCACCCTCCTGCATGTTCAGGACCCGATCACACAAAATCTTTTTCACTCCATCTTTCCACCTCCAATTTGGTCTCCCTCTTCTCCTCGTTCCCTCCACCTCCGACACATATATTCTCTTGGTCAATCTTTCCTCACTCATTCTCTCCATGTGCCCAAACCATTTCAAAACACCTTCCTCTGCTCTCTCAACCACGCTCTTTTTATTTCCAGACATCTCTCTTACCCTTACATTACTTGCTCGATCAAACCACCTCACACCACACATTGTCCTCAAACATCTCATTTCCAGCACATCCAACCTCCTGCGCACAACTCTATCCATAGCCCACGCCTCCCAACCATACAACATTGTTGGAACCACTATTCCTTCAAACATACCCATTTTTGCTTTCCGAGATAATGTTCTCGACTGCCACACATTCTTCAATGCTCCCAGGATTTTCGCCCCCTCCCCCACCCTATGATTCACTTCCGCTTCCATGGTTCCATCCGCTGCCAGATCCACTCCCAGATATCTAAAACACTTTACTTTCTCCAGTTTTTCTCCATTCAAACTTACCTCCCAATTGACTTGACCCTCAACCCTACTGTACCTAATAACCTTGCTCTTATTCACATTTACTCTTAACTTTCTTCTTTCACACACTTTACCAAACTCAGTCACCAGCTTCTGCAGTTTCTCATATGAGTCAGCCACCAGCGCTCTATAATCAGCTAACAACAACTGACTCACTTCACAAGCTCTCTCATCCACAACAGACTTCATACTTGCCCCTCTTTCCAAAACTCTTTAATTCACCTCCCTAACAAACCCATCCAAAAACAAATTAAACAACCATGGAGACATCACACACCCCTGCCGCAAACCTACATTTAATGAGAACCAATCACTTTCCTCTCTTCCTACACGTACACATGCCTTACATCCTCGATAAAAACTTTTCACTGCTTCTAGCAACTTGCCTCCCACACCATATATTCTTAATATCTTCCACAGAGCAATCTCTATCAACTCTATCATATGCCTTCTCCAGATCCATAAATGCTACATACAAATCCATTTGCTTTTCTAATTATTTCTCACATACATTCTTCAAAACAAACACCTGATCCACACATCCTCTACCACTTCTGAAACCACACTGCACATCCCCAATCTGATTCTCTGTACATGCCTTCACCCTCTCAATCAATACCCTCCCATATAATTTACCAGGAATACTCAACAAACTTATATCTCTGTAATTTGAGCACTCACTCTTATCCCCTTTTCCTTTGTACAATGGCACTATGCAAGCATTCCGCCAATCCTCAGGCACCTCACCATGAGTCATACATACATTAAATAACTTTACCAACCAGTCAACAATACAGTCACCCCCTTTTTTAATAAATTCCACTGCAATACCATCCAAACATGCTTCCTTGCCGGCTTTCATCTTCCGCAAAGCTTTTACTACCTCTTCTCTGTTTACCAAATCTTTTTTCCTATCCCTCTCACTTTGCACACCACCTCGACCAAAACACCCTATATCTGCCACTCTATCATCAAACACATTCAACTAACCTTCAAAATACTCACTCCATCTCCTTCTTACATCACCACTACTTGTTTTCACCTCCCCATTTGCGCCCTTCACAGAAGTTCCCATTTGCTCCCTTGTCTTACGCACTTTATTTACCTCCTTCCAGAACATCTTTTTATTCTCCCTAAAATTTAATGATACTCTCTCACCCCAACTCTCATTTGCCCTCATTTTCACCTCTTGCACCATTCTCTTCACCTCCTGTCTCTTTCTTTTATATATCTCCCACTCAATTGCATTTTTTCTCTGCAAAAATCGTCCAAATGCCTCTCTCTTCTCTTTCACTAATAATCTTACTTATTCATCCAACCACTCACTTCTCTTTCTAATCAACCTACCTCCCACTCTTCTCATGCCACAAGCATCGTTTGCGCACTCCATCACTGATTCCCTAAATACATCCCATTCCTCCTCCACTCCCCTTACTTCCATTGTTCTCACCTTTTTCCATTCTGTACTCAGTCTCTCCTGGTACTTCCTCACACAAGTCTCCTTCCCAAGCTCACTTACTCTCACCACCCTCTTCACCCCGACATTCACTCCTCTTTTCTGAAAACCCATACAAATCTTCACCTTAGCCTCCACAAGATAATGATCAGACATCCCTCCAGTGCACCTCTCAGCACATTAACATCCAAAAGTCTCTCTTTCGCGCGCCTGTCAATTAACACGAAATCCAATAACGCTCTCTGGCCATCTCTCCTACTTACATACGTATACTTATGTATATCTCGTTTTTTAAACCAGGTATTCCAAATCACCAGTTCTTTTTCAGCACATAAATCTACAAGCTTTTCACCATTTCCATTTACAACACTGAACACCCCATGTATACCAATTATTCCCTCAACTGCCACATTACTCACCTTTGCATTCAAATCACCGATCCCTATAACCCGGTCTCGTCCATCAAAAACACTAACACACTCATTCAGCTGCTCCCAAAACACTTGCCTCTCATGATCTTTCTTCTCATGCCCAGGTACATATGCACCAATAATCACCCATCTCTCTCCATCAACTTTCAGTTTTACCCATATTAATCGAGAATTTACTTTCTTACATTCTATCACATACTCCCACAACTCCTGTTTCAGGAGTACTCCTACTCCTTCCCTTGCTTTTGTCCTCTCATTAATCCCTGACTTTACTCCCAAGCCATTCCCAACCACTCTTCCCCTTTACCCTTGAGCTTCGTTTCACTCAGAGCCAAAACGTTCATGTTCCTTTCCTCAAACATACTACCTATCTCTCCTTTTTTCACATCTTGGTTATATCCACACACATTTAGACACCCAAGTCTGAGCCTTCGAGGAGGATGAGCACTCCCCGCGTGACTCCTTCTTCTGTTTCCTAATTTTAGAAAGTTAAAAATACAAGGAGGGGATGATTTCTGGCCCCCCGCTCCCTTCTCCTCTAGTTGCCTTCTACGACACGCGAGGAATGCGTGGGAAGTATTCTTTCACCCCTATCCCCAGGGATAGCTGTGTAGGTATGTATGTATGTATATTTGCGTGTGTGGACGTATGTATATACATGTGTATGGGGGGAGGGTTGGGCCATTTCTTTCGTCTGTTTCCTTGCGCTACCTCGCAAACGCGGGAGACAGCGACAAAGTATAATAAATAAAAATAATATATATATATATATATATATATATATATATATATCTATATATATATATATATATATATATATATATATATATATATATATATATATATATATATATATATATATATATATATATATATATATATATACATACGCACATATATACACATACACATATATATACATATGAAAAATGTAAGAAATAATTCAGAAAACTGAAACTTCTAGCTTGAAATGAAATAAAAAATGAATGTCACATAATGGTTCAACCTCTGGCTATGGAAAAGGGAAATGTATAATTTATTTACACAAACGTCAATAGTAGTTTTCATTAATTTAACCACTGTATCATACTGCCTGGTCCACTTCTCTTATCATGAAACAGGAATATTGGCTTATGATATATATATATATATATATATATATATATATATATATATATATATATATATATATATATATATATATATATATATATATATATATATATATATATATATATATATATATATATATATATATATATATATATATATATATATATATGTGTATATATATATATATATATATATATATATATACATATATATATATATATATATATATATATATATATATATATATATATATATATATATATATATATATATATATATATATATATATATATATATATATATATATGTATATATATTTTTTCTTTTCATACTATTCGCCATTTCCCGCTAGAGCGAGGTAGCGTTAAGAACAGAGGACTGGGCCTTTGAGGGAATATCCTCACCTGGCCCTCTTCTCTGTTGCTTCTTTTGGAAAATTGAAAAAAAAATCGAGATGGGAGGATATTCAGACTCCCACTCCTTTCCCTTTTAGTCGCTTTCTACGACACGCAGGGAATACTTTTGAAGTATTCTTTCTCCCCTATCCTAATGGAATATATATATATATATATATATATATATATATATATATATATATATATATATATATATATATATATACATTATTTTTTTATATTTTTTTTATTATACTTTATCGCTGTCTCCCGCGTTTGCGAGGTAGCGCAAGGAAACAGACGAAAGAAATGGCCCAACCCCCTCCCATACACATGTATATACATACGTCCACACACGCAAATATACACACCTACACAGCTTTCCATGGCTTACCCCAGACGCTTCACATGCCCTGATTCAATCCACTGACAGCACGTCAACCACGGTATACCACATCGCTCCAATTTACTCTATTCCTTGCCCTCCTTTCACCCTCCTGCATGTTCAGGCCCCGATCACACAAAATCTTTTTCACTCCATCTTTCCACCTCCAATTTGGTCTCCCTCTTCTCCTCGTTCCCTCCACCTCCGACACATATATCCTCTTGGTCAATCTTTCCTCACTCATTCTCTCCATGTGCCCAAACCACTTCAAAATACCCTCTTCTGCTCTCTCAACCACGCTCTTTTTATTTCCACACATCTCTCTTACCCTTACGTTACTCACTCGATCAAACCACCTCACACCACACATTGTCCTCAAACATCTCATTTCCAGCACATCCATCCTCCTGCGCACAACTCTATCCATAGCCCACGCCTCGCAACCATACAACATTGTTGGAACCACTATTCCTTCAAACATACTCATTTTTGCTTTCCGAGATAATGTTCTCGACTTCCACACACTCTTCAAGGCCCCCAGAATTTTCGCCCCCTTCCCCACCCTATGATCCACTTCCGCTTCCATGGTTCCATCCGCTGACAGATCCACTCCCAGATATCTAAAACACTTCACTTCCTCCAGTTTTTCTCCATTCAAACTCACCTCCCAATTGACTTGACCCTCAACCCTACTATACCTAATAACCTTGTTCTTTTTCACATTTACTCTTAACTTTCTTCTTCCACACACTTTACCAAACTCAGTCACCAGCTTCTGCAGTTTCTCACATGAATCAGCCACCAGCGCTGTATCATCAGCGAACAACAACTGACTCACTTCCCAAGCTCTCTCATCCCCAACAGACTTCATACTTGCCCCTCTTTCCAAAACTCTTGCATTTACCTCCCTAACAACCCCATCCATAAACAAATTGAACAACCATGGAGACATCACACACCCCTGCCGCAAACCTACATTCACTGAGAACCAATCACTTTCCTCTCTTCCTACACGTATACACGAATTACATCCTCGATAAAAACTTTTCACTGCTTCTAACAACTTTCCTCCCACACCATATATTATTAATACCTTCCACAGAGCATCTCTATCAACTTTATCATATGCCTTCTCCAGATCCATAAATGCTACATACAAATCCATTTGCTTTTCTAAGTATTTCTCACATACATTCTTCAAAGCAAACACCTGATCCACACATCCTCTACAACTTCTGAAACCACACTGCTCTTCCCCAATCTGATGCTCTGTACATGCCTTCACCCTCTCAATCAATACCCTCCCATATAATTTACCAGGAATACTCAACAAACTTATACCTCTGTAATTTGAGCCCTCACTCTTATCCCCTTTGCCTTTGTACAATGGCACTATGCACGCATTCCGCCAATCCTCAGGCACCTCACCATGAGTCATACATACATTAAATAACCTTACCAACCAGTCAACAATACAGTCACCCCCTTTTTAAATAAATTCCGCTGCAATACCATCCAAACCTGCTGCCTTGCCGGCTTTCATCTTCCGCAAAGCTTTCACTACCTCTTCTCTGTTTACCAAATCATTTTCCCTAACCCTCTCACTTTGCACACCACCTCGACCAAAACACCCTATATCTGCCACTCTATCATCAAACACATTCAACAAACCTTCAAAATACTCACTCCATCTCCTTCTCACATCACCACTACTTGTTATCACCTCCCCATTTACGCCCTTCACTGAAGTTCCCATTTGCTCCCTTGTCTTACGCACTTTATTTACCTCCTTCCAGAACATCTTTTTATTCTCCCTAAAATTTAATGATACTCTCTCACCCCAACTCTCATTTGCCCTTTTTTTTCGCCTCTTGCACCTTTCTCTTGACCTCCTGTCTCTTTCTTTTATACATCTCCACTCAATTGCTCTTTTTCCCTGCAAAAATCGTCCAAATGCCTCTCTCTTCTCTTTCACTAATACTCTTACTTCTTCATCCCACCACTCACTACCCTTTCTAATCAACCCACCACCCACTCTTCTCATGCCACAAGCATCTTTTGCGCAATCCATCACTGATTCCCTAAATACATCCCATTCCTCCCCCACTCCCCTTACTTCCATTGTTCTCACCTTTTTCCATTCTGTACTCAGTCTCTCCTGGTACTTCCTCACATAGGTCTCCTTCCCAAGCTCACTTACTCTCACCACCCTCTTCACCCCAACATTCACTCTTCTTTTCTGAAAACCCATACAAATCTTCACCTTTGCCTCCACAAGATAATGATCAGACATCCCTCCAGTTGCACCTCTCAGCACATTTACATCCAAAAGTCTCTGTTTCGCAAGCCTGTCAATTAACACGTAATCCAATAACGCTCTCTGGCCATCTCTCCTACTTACATAAGTATATATATATATATATATATATATATATATATATATATATATATATATATATATATATATATATATATATATATATATATATATATATATGTATATATATATATATATATATATACATATATATATATATATATATATATATATATATATATATATATATATATATATATATATATATGTATATGTATATATATATATATATATATATATATATATATATATATATATATATATATATATATATATATATATATATATATATATATATATATATATATATATATATATATATATATATATATATATATATATATATATATATATATATATATATATATATATATATATATATATATATATATATATATATATATATATATATATATATATATATATATATATATATATATATATATATATATATATATATATATATATATATATATATGTATATATATTTTTTCTTTTCATACTATTCGCCATTTCCCGCTATAGCGAGGCAGCGTTAAGAACAGAGGACTGGGCCTTTGAGGGAATATCCTCACCTGGCCCTCTTCTCTGTTGCTTCTTTTGGAAAATTGAAAAAAAAATCGAGATGGGAGGATATTCAGACTCCCACTCCTTTCCCTTTTAGTCGCTTTCTACGACACGCAGGGAATACTTTTGAAGTATTCTTTCTCCCCTATCCTAATGGAATATATATATATATATATATATATATATATATATATATATATATATATATATATATATATATATATATATATATATACATTATTTTTTTATATTTTTTTTATTATACTTTATCGCTGTCTCCCGCGTTTGCGAGGTAGCGCAAGGAAACAGACGAAAGAAATGGCCCAACCCCCTCCCATACACATGTATATACATACGTCCACACACGCAAATATACACACCTACACAGCTTTCCATGGCTTACCCCAGACGCTTCACATGCCCTGATTCAATCCACTGACAGCACGTCAACCACGGTATACCACATCGCTCCAATTTACTCTATTCCTTGCCCTCCTTTCACCCTCCTGCATGTTCAGGCCCCGATCACACAAAATCTTTTTCACTCCATCTTTCCACCTCCAATTTGGTCTCCCTCTTCTCCTCGTTCCCTCCACCTCCGACACATATATCCTCTTGGTCAATCTTTCCTCACTCATTCTCTCCATGTGCCCAAACCACTTCAAAATACCCTCTTCTGCTCTCTCAACCACGCTCTTTTTATTTCCACACATCTCTCTCACCCTTACGTTACTCACTCGATCAAACCACCTCACACCACACATTGTCCTCAAACATCTCATTTCCAGCACATCCATCCTCCTGCGCACAACTCTATCCATAGCCCACGCCTCGCAACCATACAACATTGTTGGAACCACTATTCCTTCAAACATACTCATTTTTGCTTTCCGAGATAATGTTCTCGACTTCCACACACTCTTCAAGGCCCCCAGAATTTTCGCCCCCTTCCCCACCCTATGATCCACTTCCGCTTCCATGGTTCCATCCGCTGCCAGATCCACTCCCAGATATCTAAAACACTTCACTTCCTCCAGTTTTTCTCCATTCAAACTCACCTCCCAATTGACTTGACCCTCAACCCTACTATACCTAATAACCTTGTTCTTTTTCACATTTACTCTTAACTTTCTTCTTCCACACACTTTACCAAACTCAGTCACCAGCTTCTGCAGTTTCTCACATGAATCAGCCACCAGCGCTGTATCATCAGCGAACAACAACTGACTCACTTCCCAAGCTCTCTCATCCCCAACAGACTTCATACTTGCCCCTCTTTCCAAAACTCTTGCATTTACCTCCCTAACAACCCCATCCATAAACAAATTGAACAACCATGGAGACATCACACACCCCTGCCGCAAACCTACATTCACTGAGAACCAATCACTTTCCTCTCTTCCTACACGTATACACGAATTACATCCTCGATAAAAACTTTTCACTGCTTCTAACAACTTTCCTCCCACACCATATATTATTAATACCTTCCACAGAGCATCTCTATCAACTTTATCATATGCCTTCTCCAGATCCATAAATGCTACATACAAATCCATTTGCTTTTCTAAGTATTTCTCACATACATTCTTCAAAGCAAACACCTGATCCACACATCCTCTACAACTTCTGAAACCACACTGCTCTTCCCCAATCTGATGCTCTGTACATGCCTTCACCCTCTCAATCAATACCCTCCCATATAATTTACCAGGAATACTCAACAAACTTATACCTCTGTAATTTGAGCCCTCACTCTTATCCCCTTTGCCTTTGTACAATGGCACTATGCACGCATTCCGCCAATCCTCAGGCACCTCACCATGAGTCATACATACATTAAATAACCTTACCAACCAGTCAACAATACAGTCACCCCCTTTTTAAATAAATTCCGCTGCAATACCATCCAAACCTGCTGCCTTGCCTGCTTTCATCTTCCGCAAAGCTTTCACTACCTCTTCTCTGTTTACCAAATCATTTTCCCTAACCCTCTCACTTTGCACACCACCTCGACCAAAACACCCTATATCTGCCACTCTATCATCAAACACATTCAACAAACCTTCAAAATACTCACTCCATCTCCTTCTCACATCACCACTACTTGTTATCACCTCCCCATTTACGCCCTTCACTGAAGTTCCCATTTGCTCCCTTGTCTTACGCACTTTATTTACCTCCTTCCAGAACATCTTTTTATTCTCCCTAAAATTTAATGATACTCTCTCACCCCAACTCTCATTTGCCCTTTTTTTTCGCCTCTTGCACCTTTCTCTTGACCTCCTGTCTCTTTCTTTTATACATCTCCACTCAATTGCTCTTTTTCCCTGCAAAAATCGTCCAAATGCCTCTCTCTTCTCTTTCACTAATACTCTTACTTCTTCATCCCACCACTCACTACCCTTTCTAATCAACCCACCACCCACTCTTCTCATGCCACAAGCATCTTTTGCGCAATCCATCACTGATTCCCTAAATACATCCCATTCCTCCCCCACTCCCCTTACTTCCATTGTTCTCACCTTTTTCCATTCTGTACTAAGTCTCTCCTGGTACTTCCTCACATAGGTCTCCTTCCCAAGCTCACTTACTCTCACCACCCTCTTCACCCCAACATTCACTCTTCTTTTCTGAAAACCCATACAAATCTTCACCTTTGCCTCCACAAGATAATGATCAGACATCCCTCCAGTTGCACCTCTCAGCACATTTACATCCAAAAGTCTCTCTTTCGCAAGCCTGTCAATTAACACGTAATCCAATAACGCTCTCTGGCCATCTCTCCTACTTACATAAGTATATATATATATATATATATATATATATATATATATATATATATATATATATATATATATATATATATATATATATATATATATATATATATATATATATATATATATATATATATATATATATATATATATATATATATATATATATATATATATATATATATATATATATATATATATATATATATATATATATATGTATATATATATATATATATATATATATATATATATATATATATATATATATATATATATATATATATATATATATATATATATATATATATATATATATATATATATATATATATATATATATTCATTTATTGTAATTATTTATTTTGCTTTGTTGCTGTCTCCCGCGTTAGCGAGGTCGCCCAAGGAAACAGAGGAAAGAATGGCCCAACCATCCCACATGCACATGTATATACATACATATCCACACACGCAAATATACATACCTATACATCTCAACGTATACATATATATACACACACAGACATATACATATATACACATGCACATGATTCAGACTGTCTGCCTCTATTCATTTCCATCGCCACCCCGCCACGTATGAAAATGACTACCCCTCCCTCCAAAAGTGCGCGAGGTAGCGCTAGGAAAAGACAACAAATGCCACTTTCGTTCACATTCGGTCTGTAGCTGTTATATAATAATGCACCGAAACCACAGCTCCTTTTCCACATCCAGGCCCCACAGAGCTTTCCATGGTTTACCCCAGACGCTTCACATGTCCTGGTTCAATGCACTGACAGCACGTCGACCATGGAATACCAAACCGTTCCAATTCACTCTATTCCTTGCACGCCTTTCTCCCTCCTGCACGTTCAGGCCCCGATCACTCAAAATCTTTTTCACCCCATCTTTCCACCTTCAATCTCGTCTCCCACTTCTCGTTCCCTCCACCTCTAACACATATATCATCTTGGTCAATCTTTCCTCATTCATTCTCTCCATGTGACCAAACCAATTCAAAACACCCTCTTCTACTCTCTCAACCACACTCTTTTTATTACCATACATCTCTCTTACCCTATTATCACTTACTCGATCAAACCAGCTCACACCACATATTGTCCCCAAACATCTCCTTTCCAGATCATCCACACTCCTCCGCAAAACTCTATCCATAGCCCACGCCTCGCAACCATACAACATTGTTTGAACCACTATTTCTTCAAACATACCCATTTTTGCTTTCCTAGATAACGTTCTCGACTTCCACACATTCTTCAAGGCTCCCAGGATTCTCGCCCTCTCCCCAACCCTATGATTCACTTCCGCTTCCATGGTTCCATCAGCTGCCAAATCCACTCTCATGTATCTAAAATACTTCACATCCTCCAGTTTTTCTTCATTTAAACTTACCTCCCAATTAACTTGTCCCGCAACCCTACTGTACCTAATAACCTTGCTCTTATTCACATTTACTCTCAGCTTTCTTCTTTCACACAATTTACCAAACTCACGCACCAGCTTTTGCAATTTTGCACACGAATCAGCAACCAGCGCTGTATCGTTAGCGAACAACAACTGACTCAATTCCCAAGCTCTCTGATCCAAAACAGACTTCATACTTGCCCCTCTTTCGAAAACTTTTGCATTCACCTCTCTAACAACCCCATCCATATACAAATTAAACAACCATGGAGACATCACACACCCCTGCCGCAAACCTACATTCACTGAAAACCAATCACTCTCCTCTCTTCCTACACGGAAACATGCCTTACATCCTCGATAAAAACTTTTCACTGATTCTAACAACTTGCATCCCACACTATGTATTCTTGATACCTTCCACATAGTATATCTATCAACTCTATCATATGCCTTCTCTAGGTCCATAAATGCTACATACAAATCCATTTGCTTTTCTAAGTTTTTCTCACATACATTTTTCAAAGCAAAAACCCAATCCACACATCCTCTACCACTTCTGAAAGCACACTGCTCTTCCCTAATCTGATGCTCTGCACATGCCTTCACCCTCTCAATCAGTACCCTCCCATATAATTTACCAGGAATACTCAACGAAATTATACCTCTTTAATTTGAGCACTCACTTTTATCCCCTTTGCCTTTGTACAATGGCACTTTGCAAACATTCCGCTAATCCTAAGGCACCTCACCATGAGTCATACATACATTAGATAACCTTACCAACCAGTCATCAATACAGTCACCCCCTTTTTTAACAAATTTCACTGCAACACCATCCAAATCCGCTGCCTTGCCGGCTTTCATCTTCCGCAAAGCTTTTACCACCTCTTCTCTGTCTACCAAATCATTTTCCCTAACCCTCTTACGTTGCACACCACCTCGACCAAAACACCGTATATTTGCCACTCTTTTATCAAACACTTTCAACAACCCCTCAAAATACTCACTCCATCTCCTCACATCACCGATGCTTCTTATCACCTCCCCACTTGCCCCCTTCACTGAAGTTCCCATTTGTTCCCTTGTCTTACGCACTTTATTTACCTCCTTCCAAAAATCTTTTTATTCTCCCTAAAATTTGATGTTACTCTCTCACCCCAACTCTCATTTGCCCTCTTTTTCACCTGTTGCACCTTCCTCTTGACCTCCTGCCTCTTTCTTTTATACATCTCCCACTCATTTGCATTTTTTTCCCTGCAAAAATCGTCCAAATGCCTCTGTCTTCTGTTTCACCAATAATCATACTTCTTCATCCCACCACTCACTACCCTTTCTAATCTGTCCAACTCCCACGCTTCTCATGCCACAAGCATCTTTTTCGCAAGCCATCACTGCTTCCCTAAATATATCCTATTCCTCCCCCACTCCCCTTACGTCCTTTGTTCTCGTCTTCTTTCCATTCTGTATTCAGTCTCTCCTGGTGCTTCCTCACACAAATCTCCTTCCCAAGTTCGCTTACTCCCACCACTCTTTTCACCCAAAAATTCTCTCTTCTTTTTTGAAAACCCATACAAATCTTTACCTTCGCCTCCACAAGATAATGATCAGACATCCCTCTAGTCACACCTCTCAACACACTTACATCCAAAAGTCTCTCTTTCGCGCGCCTATCGATTAACACGTAATCCAATAACGCTCTCTCCATCTCTCTTACTTGCATACGTATACTTATGCATATCTCTCTTTTCATACCAGGTATTCCCAATCACCACTCCTTTTTCAGCACATAAATCTACAAGGTTTTTACCATTTCCATTTACAACACTGAACACCCCATGTAAACCAATTATTCCCCTAACTGCCACATTACCCACCTTTGCATTCAAATAACCCATCACTATAATCTGATCTCGTGCATCAAAACTCATAAAACACTCACTCAACTCCTCCCAAAACATATGCCTCTTATGATCTTTCTTCACATGCCCAGGTGCATATGCACCAATAGTCACCCATCTCTCTCCTTCCACTTTCAGTTTTACCTATATCAATCTAGAGTTTGCTTTCTTACACTCTATTACATACTTCCACCACTCTTGTTTCAGGAGTAGTGATACTCCTTCCCTTTCTCTTGTCCTCTCACTAACCCCTGATTTTACTCCCAAGACATTCCCAAATCAGTCTTCCCCTTTACCCTTGAGCTTCGTTTTACTCAGAGCCAAAACATCCAGGTTCCTTTCCTCAAGCATACTACCTATCTCTCCTTTTTTCTCAGTTTTCTTAGTTACTTCCAAACACATTTAGACACCCCAATCTGAGCTTTCGAGGAGGATGAGCACTCCCCGCGTGGCTCCTTCTGTTTCCCCTTTATGAAAGTTAAAATACAAGGAGGGGAGGGTCTCCAGCCCCTGCTTCCGTCATCTTTAGTCGCCTTCGACGAAACGTGAGGAATGCGTGGGAAGTATTCTTTTTCCCCTATCTCCAGGGATATATATATATATATATATATATATATATATATATATATATATATATATATATATATATATATATATATATATATATATATATATATATATATATATAAAAATATATATATATATATATATATATATATATATATATATATATATATATATATATACTATTTTTTATTTTATCATACTTTGTCGCTGTCTCCCGCGTTTGCGAGGTAGCGCAAGGAAACAGACGAAAGAAATGGCCCAACACCCCCCATACACATGTATATACATACGTCCACACACGTAAATATACACACCTACACAGCTTTCCATGGTTTACCCCAGACGCTTCACATGCCTTGATTCAATCCACTGACAGCACGTCAACCCCGGTATACCACATCGCTCCAATTCACTCTATTCCTTGCCCTCCTTTCACCCTCCTGCATGTTCAGGCCCCGATCACACAAAATCTTTTTCACTCCATCTTTCCACCTCCAATTTGGTCTCCCTCTTCTCCTCGTTCCCTCCACCTCCGACACATATATCCTCTTGGTCAATCTTTCCTCACTCATCCTCTCCATGTGCCCAAACCACTTCAAAACACCCTCTTTTGCTCTCTCAACCACGCTCATTTTATTTCCACACATCTCTCTTACCCTTACGTTACTCACTCGATCAAACCACCTCACACCACACATTGTCCTCAAACATCTCTTTTCCAGCACATCCATCCTCCTGCGCACAACTCTATCCATAGCCCACGCCTCGCAACCATACAACATTGCCACTATTCCTTCAAACATACCCATTTTTGCTTTCCGAGATAATGTTCTCGACTTCCACACACTCTTCAAGGCCCCCAGAATTTTCGCCCCCTCCCCCAACCTATGATCCACTTCCGCTTCCATGGTTCCATCCGCTGCCAGATCCACTCCCAGATATCTAAAACACTTCACTTCCTCCAGTTTTTCTCCATTCAAACTCACCTCCCAATTGACTTGACCCTCAACCCTACTGTACCTAATAACCTTGCTCTTATTCACATTTACTCTTAACTTTCTTCTTCCACACACTTTACCAAACTCAGTCACCAGCTTCTGCAGTTTCTCACATGAATCAGCCACCAGCGCTGTATCATCAGCGAACAACAACTGGCTCACTTCCCAAGCTCTCTCATCCCCAACAGACTTCATACTTGCCCCTCTTTCCAAAACTCTTGCATTTACCTCCCTAACAACTCCATCCATAAACAAATTAAACAATCATGGAGACATCACACACCCCTGCCGCAAACCTACATTCACTGAGAACCAATCACTTTCCTCTCTTCCTACACGTACACATGCCTTTCATCCTCGATAAAAACTTTTAACTGCTTCTAACAACTTTCCTCCCCCACCATATATTCTTAATACCTTCCAGAGAGCATCTCTATCAACTCTATCATATGCCTTCTCCAGATCCATAAATGCTACATACAAATCCATTTGCTTTTATAAGTATTTCTCACATACATTTTTCAAAGCAAACACCTGATCCACACATCCTCTACCACTTCTGAAACCACACTGCTCTTCCCCAATCTGATGCTCTGTACATGCCTTCACCCTCTCAATCAATACCCTCCCATATAATTTACCAGGAATACTCAACAAACTTATACTTCTGTAATTTGAGCACTCACTCTTATCCCCTTTGCCTTTGTACAATGGCACTATGCACGCATTCCGCCAATCCTCAGGCACCTCACCATGAGTCATACATACATTAAATAACCTTACCAACCAGTCAACAATACAGTCATCCCCTTTTTTTATAAATTCCACTGCAATACCATCCAAACCTGCTGCCTTGCCGGCTTTCATCTTCCGCAAAGCTTTCACTACCTCTTCTCTGTTTACCAAATCATTTTCCCTAACCCTCTCACTTTGCACACCACCTCGACCAAAACACCCTATATCTGCCACTCTATCATCAAACACATTCAACAAACCTTCAAAATACTCACTCTATCTCCTTCTCACATCACCACTACTTGTTATCACCTCCCCATTTGCGCCCTTCACTGAAGTTCCCATTTGCTCCCTTGTCTTACGCACTTTATTTACCTCCTTCCAGAACATCTTTTTATTCTCCCTAAAATTTAATGATACTCTCTCACCCTAACTCTCATTATATATATATTGTTGGAACCACTATTCCTTCAAACATACCCATTTTTGCTTTCCGAGATAATGTTCTCGACTTCCACACATTCTTCAAGGCTCCCAGGATTTTCGCCCCCTCCCCCCACCCTATGATCCACTTCCGCTTCCGTGGTTCCATCCGCTGCCAGATCTACTCCCAGATATCTAAAACATTTTACTTCCTCCAGTTTTTCTCCATTCTAACTTACCTCCCAATTGACTTGACCCTCAAACCTACTGTACCTAATTACCTTGCTCTTATTCACATTTACTCTTAACTTTCTTCTTTCACACACTTTACCAAACTCAGTCACCAGCTTCTGCAGTTACTCACATGAATCAGCCACCAGCGCTGTATCATCAGCGAACAACAACTGACTCACTTCCCAAGCTCTCTCATCCCCAATAGTGGTTCCAACAATGTTGTATGGGTGCGAGGCGTGGGCTATGGATAGAGTTGTGCGCAAGAGGATGGATGTGGTGGAAATGAGATGCTTGAGGACAATATGTGGTGTGAGGTGGTTTGATCGAGTAAGTAACGTAAGGGTAAGAGAGATGTGTGGAAATAAAAAGAGCGTGGTTGAGAGAGCAGAAGAGGGTGTTTTGAAATGGTTTGGGCACATGGAGAGAATGAGTGAGGAAAGATTGACCAAGAGGATATATGTGTCGGAGGTGGAGGGAACGAGAAGTGGGAGACCAAAGTGGAGGTGGAAAGATGGAGTGAAAAAGATTTTGTGTGATCGGGGCCTAAACATGCAGGAGGGTGAAAGGAGTGCAAGGAGTAGCGTGAATTGGATCGATATGGTATACCGGGGTTGACGTGCTGTCAGTGGATTGAATCAGGGCATGTGAAGCGTCTGGGGTAAACCATGGAAAGCTGTGTAGGTATGTATATTTGCGTGTGTGGACGTATGTATATACATGTGTATGGGGGTGGGTTGGGCCATTTCTTTCGTCAGTTTCCTTGCGATACCTCGCAAACGCGGGAGACAGCGGCAAAAAAAATAAAATATATATACATATATATATATATATATATATATATATATATATATATATATATATATATATATATATATATATATACATATATATATATATATATATATACATATGTATATATATATATATATATATATATATTTATATATATATATATATATATATATATATATATATATATATATATATATATATATATATATATATATATATATATATATGGATTTGTATGTAGCATTTATGGATCTGGAGAAGGCATATGATAGAGTTGATAGAGATGCTCTGTGGAAGGTATTAAGAATATATGGTGTGGGAGGCAAGTTGTTAGAAGCAGTGAAAAGTTTTTATCGAGGATGTAAGGCATGTGTACGTGTAGGAAGAGAGGAAAGTGACTGGTTCTCAGTGAATGTAGGTTTGAGGCAGGGGTGTGTGATGTCTCCATGGTTGTTTAATTTGTTTATGGATGGGGTTGTTAGGGAGGTGAATGCAAGAGTTTTGGAAAGAGGGGCAAGTATGAAGTCTGTTGGGGATGAGAGAGCTTGGGAAGTGAGTCAATTGTTGTTCGCTGATGATACAGCGCTGGTGGCTGATTCATGTGAGAAGCTACAGAAGCTGGTGACTGAGTTTGGTAAAGTGTGTGAAAGAAGAAAGTTAAGAGTAAATGTGAATAAGTGCTGTCGGTGGATTGAATCAGGGCATGTGAGGCGTCTGGTGTAAACCATGGAAAGCTGTGTAGGTATGTATATTTTGCGTGTGTGGACGTATGTATATGCATGTGTATGGGGGTGGGTTGGGCCATTTCTTTCGTCTGTTTCCTTGCGCTACCTCGCAAACGCGGGAGACAGCGGCAAAAAAAAAAAAGAAAAGAGATATATATATATATATATATATATATATATATATATATATATATATATATATATATATATATATATATTGGAAAGGATCACAATATTGTGCGTGATCAAGATATTCCTATGAGTCCACGGGCAAAATGAAGCACGAAAAGTTCCCGATTGCAATTTCGTGTAATAATGAAGAGAGAAATATAATAGTTAGTTAATATACATCGAAGAGACGAAGCTAGGACTCCATTTGGTAAACATGTGATTGTCCAAAACATACAACGAGCGTTCATAAACTTATCATTTTACAAATCTTATCAACAATAAAGTTATCTAATTAGTATAGATCATCACTAATATTAAGATTTTAATTCTTTGTGTATTTAATAGTACAAGATTCAATGATATTTCTCTTGGTAATAGAGTTAACAACTGAGATGGCGTTACTCCAGTCAATACAATGATCATAGTTTTTGATATGATTAAACAAGGCATTAGATCCTTGTCCCTTTCTTATACTATATTTATATTGCATAAGTCTAACAGAAAGATCCTTACCAGCCTGACCAACATAAAATTTATCACAGTTTCCACAAGGAACTTTAAAGATGCAACCAAGAGAATTTTCTGGTGAATTCCTGATTAAGATATTCTTTATAGTATTACTGTTGCTAAAGGCAACATTTACATTAAAGGATTTAAGCAACATGGGAAGCAAAGTGAAATTATTATCAAAAGGGAGAACTAAAAGATTCTTGGTGTCAATGGAAGGTTTGGGCTCAACACTATAAAATGATTTCTTTGCTAACTTAAGGGATTTATCAATGAAAGATCTAGGGTACTTTAACTTAGATCCAGTAGAATATATCTTCTCAAACTCATCATCAATAAACTCTGGACTGCAAATACGTAATGGCCTTAGGAACATAGATTGAAATGATGATAATTCAACTCTGTCATGTTGAGATGAGTAATAAGGGATATATGAGCATACATTGGTGGGTTTTCTGTATATGCTAAACTTAAACTTGTTTCCTTGTCTATGGATCATGCAATCTAAAAGTGGCAACATACCACTATTTTCATTTTCTACAGGAAATTTGATGGAAGGTACTAAATTGTTAAGTAAGGGAAGAAATATTTGTAAATTTTCATTTGTTGGCCAACCACCAAGAACATCATCTACATACCTAAACCAAATTGCATTAGAAGGTAAGATATACTTTAGTAATTTTGTTTCAAAAAATTCCCTATAAAGATTACTTAGTACAGGTGAAAGAGGGTTACCCATTGCCATACCAAATTTTTCAGCATAATAATCTCCATTAAATTGAAATACACAGTCTTTTATACACAGATGTATCCGTTCAATGAAATTAGATTTTGAAACAGGTAAATGAATATCATCCAAGACATCAAATAAATATTCTAAAAGGTCACCAACTGGAACTTAATGAAAAGTGATGAAACGTCAAAGCTAACTAGTTTGAAATCAAAATTAATATTGATATTGTTTAGCTTGTTGAGTAAATCTACATTGTTCATGATATTAGAATTTGATACATTACCCACTAAAGGGCTTACTAAGGAAACTAATCATTTTGATAATTTATATGTGATGGAGCCTACTGAACTCACTATAGGTCTTGCTGGAAAATTATGTTTATGTGTTTAGATAAGTCCATACATATATGGCAATGAAGGGGACAAAGATGACAAATTTTTGATAAGAGAAAAGTTACCTTTCAACAACAACTTCATATCCTTATTGAAGTGAGAATTAACTGCTTCTAAGGGATTTTTACTGAGTTTAGAATATGCTGTGTTTTCATTTAGAAGATCATTCATTTTAGATAAATAGTTACTTTTGTCTAAAATCACAACAGCGTTAGCCTTATCTGCTTTAGTAATATGTATATCCATATCTTTTTTAAGGTGTTAATAGCTATTATGAATCTTTTAGGGCAATTAGCTTCCACTGGTTTTGAAAAACTGGCATACACTAAACCCTTGCAAATATTAATATCATCATTACTTAAATTACTGTATTTTTCTAAATTACAAAAAGACTTTGTGACATCAACACAGCTGGCTTTTCTGTTAGAGCACACAAAACTTAAACCATAGCCTAATGCACACAAGGAATCTTTATCTAGTTGTTTATTAGACAGGTTTACCACAAAAGATGGATTTGTGTTCTTGGTCCAGTCGCTGTTTTCAATAAGATGGTCCAACTTACGATTTAGTGACACTTGTAGCCTATTGCGTTCTTTCCTTAATTCATCATAGCAATAGTCCAACATCCGGTTCTTCCAGTGTGTCGGTATTGTCATTTGAAAGGCACGTTTCTTGTCTCTTGAAATGCGAAAAGCCTCTTCCATTTCAAGTTTCTTTAATTCAATATTTTTCTTTAAAATGATATTTTGAAATTGGTCAAATGGTCTACCAGACAGCTGCAACAAACGTTGAAGTAGGACAGATCTTGGCATCACTTGTTCATCAAGGCATTTCCTAAGAATTCAAATCGTAACTTCAGTTGGTGAGCCTTGATTAGCGATTTGGAGAAAGCAGTAACGAAAGGAGAAAGTCCTGGACAGCTTGTAGAGAAGTAATAGAAGAGCCGTGTGGAATCCATGTTGGAAAGGATCACAATTTTGCGCGTGATCAAGATATTCCTATGAGTCCACGAGGAAAATGAAACACGAAAAGTTCCCAAATGCACTTTCGTGTAATGATCACATTATCAGGGGAGACACAAGAGAGAAATATAACAGTCAGTTGGTATACATCGAAGAGACGAAGCTAGGACGCCATTTGTTAAACATGTGATTGTCCAAAACATACAACGAGCGTTCATAATCTTATCATTTTACAAATCTTATCAACAATAAAGTTATCTAATTTGTATAGACCATCACTAATATTAAGATTATAATTCTTTGTGTATCTAATAATAGAAGATTCAATGATATTTCTCTTGGTAATAGAGTTAGATTTAATAACTGAGATGGCGTTACTCGAGTCAATACAATGATCATAGTTTTTAACATGTTTAAACAAGGCATTTGATTCTTGTCCCGTTTTTATACTATATTTATGCTGCTTAAGTCTAACAGAAAGATCCTTACCAGTCTGACCAACATAAAATATATCACAGTTTCCACAAGGTACTTTATAGATGCAACCAAGAGAATTTTCTGGTGAATTCCTGATTAAGATATTCTTTATAGTATTATTGTTGCTAAAGGCATCATTTACATTAAAGGATTTAAGCAACATGGGAAGCAAAGTGAAATTATTATTAAAAGGAAGAACTAAAAGATTCTTGGTGTCAACATGACATAGTTAAAATATCGTCATTTCAATCTATGTTCCTAAGGGCATTACGTATTTGCAGTCAAGAGTTTATTGGTGATGAGTTTGAGAAGACATATTCTATTGGATCTAAGTTAAAGTACCCTAGATCTTTCATGGATAAATCCCTTAAGTTAGGAAATAAATCATTTTATAGAGTTGAGCCCAAACCTCCCATTGAAACCAAGAATCTTTTAGTTCTCCCTTTTAATAATAATTTCACTTTGCTTCCCATGTTGCTTAAATCCTTTAATGTGAATGTTGCCTTTAGCAGCAATAATACTATAAAGAAAATCTTAATCAGGAATTCACCAGATAATTATCTTGGTTGCATCTATAAAGTTCCTTATGGAAACTGTGATAAATTTTATGTTGGTCAGACTGGTAAGGATCTTTGTGTTAGACTTAAGCAACATAATTATAGTATAAGAACGGGACAAGAATCAAATACCTTGTTTAATCATGTTAAAAACTATGATCATTGTATTGACTGGAGTAACGCCATCTCAGTTGTTAACTCTAACTCTATTACCAAGAGAAATATCATTGAATCTTCTATTATTAAATACACAAAGAATTATAATCTTAATATTAGTGATGGTCCATACTAGATAACTTTATTGTTGATAAGATTTGTAAAATGATAAGTTTATGAACGCTCGTTTATATTTTGGACAATCACATGTTTACCAAATGGCGTCCTAGCTTCGTCTCTTAGATGTATATCAATTGACTGTTATATTTCTCTCTTGTGTCTCCCCTGATGATGTGATTATTACACGAAAGTGCACTTGGGAACTTTTCGTGTTTCATTTTCCCCGTGGACTCATAGGAATATATATATATATATTCCTCCCCTCTCGTTTTTTTTTTTTTTTTTTTTTTTCCAAAAAGAAGGAACAGAGAAGGGGGCCAGGTGAGGATATTCCCTCAAAGGCCCAGTCCTCTGTTCTTAACGCTACCTCGCTATCGCGGGAAATGGCGAATAGTATGAAAAAAAAAAAATATATATATATATATATATATATATATATATATATATATATATATATATCTTTCTTTCAAACTATTTGCCATTTCCCGCGTTAGCGAGGTAGCGTTAAGAACAGAGGACTGGGCCTTTGAGGGAATATCCTCACCTGGCCCCCTTCTCTGTTCCCTCTTTTGGAAAATTAAAAAAAAAAAACGAGAGGGGAGGATTTCCAGCCCCACGCTCCCTCCCATTTTAATCGCCTTCTACGACACGCAGGGAATAAGTATTCTTTCTCCCCTATCCCCAGGGATATATATATATATATATATATATATATATATATATATATATATATATATATATATATATATATATATATATATATATATATATATATATATATATATATATATATATATATATATATATATATATATATATATATATATATATATATATATATATATATATATATATATATATATATATATATATATATATATATATATATATATATATATATATATATATATATATATATATATATATATATATATATATATATATATATATATATATATATATATATATATATATATATATATATATATATATATATATATATATATATATATATATATATATATATATATATATATATATATATATATATATATATATATATATATATATATATATATATATATATATATATATATATATATATATATATATATATATATATATATATATATATATATATATATATATATATATATATATATATATATATATATATATATATATATATATATATATATATATATATATATATATATATATATATATATATATATATATATATATATATATATATATATATATATATATATATATATATATATATATATATATATATATATATATATATATATATATATATATATATATATATATATATATATATATATATATATATATATATATATATATATATATATATATATATATATATATATATATATATATATATATATATATATATATATAGCATGTAGAGCTATTCAGTCCCACATCTGTGAATGGGCTCCTAAGAGTCTGTGCAGTGACTTCATAACTTTAGAAGGTTAGACTTCAAGGCTGCAGTGTGTGCACAGACTTCCTTCTCTCTCTCTCTCTCTCTCTCTCTCTCTCTCTCTCTCTCTCTCTCTCTCTCTCTCTCTCTCTCTCTCTCTCTCTCTCTCTCTCTCTCTCTCTCTCTCTCTCTATTTGAAGTTTTGTGTGTGTGTGTGTGTGTAATATTGGCTGAAAATAAAGGTGATTGAAAATAAATGCATTATTAAGAACAAAGAAATGAGTAAATGTGAATATTGGTTTTAAAGGAGTTACATATGAAGCTTTAACTTTGTCTATGATTGTACAAATGCTCTTTGGCCCTCGAGTTATGCTACATACTAGGATGAAAAAAAAGTATATACATGAGTGAAATAGTCAGTCTTCTGAAAACATAGGCTACAACAAAGTGAAGCAGTGTAATTGTATTTACATTGTTGTCTCTTCAGTGCCTTATTAATGCAAAGTATAAAAGACTCCTTATCCCTGAGGATAGGGGAGAAAGAATACTTCCCACGTATTCCCTGCGTGTCGTAGAAGGCGACTAAAAGGGGAGGGAGCGGGGGGCTGGAAATCCTCCCCTGTCAATTTTTTTTAATTTTCCAAAAGAAGGAACAGAGAAGGGGGCCAGGTGAGGATATTCCCTCAGTGGCCCAGTTCTCTGTTCTTAACGCTACCTCGCTAACGCGGGAAATGACGAATAGTTTGAAAAAAAAAAAAATATATATATATATACATATATATATATATATATATATATATATATATATATATATATATATATATATATATATATATATATATATATATATATATATGTATATATATATATATATATATATATATATATATATATATATATATATATATATATATATATATATATATATATATATATATATATATACATACACATACACACACATACGCACATATACACACACACACACATATACATATATATACATATGAAAAATGTAAGAAATGATTTAGAAACTGAAACTTCTAGCTTGAAATGAGATGAAAAAATGAATGTCACATAATGGTTCAACCTCTGGCTATGGAAAAGGGAAAATGTATAATTTATTTACATATATATATATATACATATATATATATATATATATATATATATATATATATATATATATATATATATATATATATATATATATTTAAATATATATATATATATATATATATATATATATATATATATATATATATATATATATATATATATATATTTTTTTTTTTATACTTTGTCGCTGTCTCCCGCGTTTGCCAGGTAGCGCAAGGAAACAGACGAAAGAAATGGCCCAACCCCCCCCCCCCATACACATGTACATACACACGTCCACACACGCAAATATACATACCTACACAGCTTTCCATGGTTTACCCCAGACGCTTCACATGCCTTGATTCACTCCACTGACAGCACGTCAACCCCTGTATACCACATCGCTCCAATTCACTCTATTCCTTGCCCTCCTTACACCCTCCTGCATGTTCAGGCCCCGATCACACAAAATCCTTTTCACTCCATCTTTCCACCTCCAATTTGGTCTCCCTCTTCTCCTCGTTCCCTCCACCTCCGACACATATATCCTCTTGGTCAATCTTTCCTCACTCATTCTCTCCATGTGCCCAAACCATTTCAAAACACCCTCTTCTGCTCTCTCAACCACTCTCTTTTTATTTCCACACATCTCTCTTACCCTTACGTTACTTACTCGATCAAACCACCTCACACCACACATTGTCCTCAAACATCTCATTTCCAGCACATCCAACCTCCTGCGCACAACTCTATCCATAGCCCACGCCTCGCAACCATACAACATTGTTGGAACCACTATTCCTTCAAACATAGCCATTTTTGCTTTCCGAGATAATGTTCTCGACTTCCACACATTTTTTAAGGCTCCCAAAATTTTCGCCCCCTCCCCCACCCTATGATCCACTTCCGCTTCCATGGTTCCATCCGCTGACAGATCCACTCCCAGATATCTAAAACACTTCACTTCCTCCAGTTTTTCTCCATTCAAACTCACCTCCCAATTGACTTGACCCTCAACCCTACTGTACCTAATAACCTTGCTCTTATTCACATTTACTCTTAACTTTCTTCTTCCACACACTTTACCAAACTCAGTCACCAGCTTCTGCAGTTTCTCACATGAATCAGCCACCAGCGCTGTATCATCAGCGAACAACAACTGACTCACTTCCCAAGCTCTCTCATCCCCAACAGACTTCATACTTGCCCCTCTTTCCAGGACTCTTGCATTTACCTCCCTAACAACCCCATCCATAAACAAATTAAACAACCATGGAGACATCACACACCCCTGCCGCAAACCTACATTCACTGAGAACCAATCACTTTCCTCTCTTCCTACACCTACACATGCCTTACATCCTCGATAAAAACTTTTCAATGCTTCTAACAACTTGCCTCCCACACCATATATTCTTAATACCTTCCACAGAGCATCTCTATCAACTCTATCATATGCCTTCTCCAGATCCATAAATGCTACATACAAATCCATTTGCTTTTCTAAGTATTTCTCACATACATTCTTCAAAGCAAACACCTGATCCACACATCCTCTACCACTTCTGAAACCGCACTGCTCATCCCCAATCTGATGCTCTGTACATGCCTTCACCCTCTCAATCAATACCCTCCCATATAATTTACCAAGAATACTCAACAAACTTATACCTAAGTAATTTGAGCACTCACTCTTATCCCCTTTGCCTTTGTACAATGGCACTATGCACGCATTCCGCCAATCCTCAGGCACCTCACCATGAGTCATACATACATTAAATAACCTTACCAACCAGTCAACAATACAGTCACCCCCTTTTTTAATAAATTCCACTGCAATACCATCCAAACCTGCTGCCTTGCCGGCTTTCATCTTCCGCAAAGCTTTTACTACCTCCTCTCTGTTTACCAAATCATTTTCCCTAACCCTCTCACTTTGCACACCACCTCGACCAAAACACCCTATATCTGCCACTCTGTCATCAGACACATTCAACAAACCTTCAAAATACTCATTCTATCTCCTTCTCACATCACCACTACTTGTTATCACCTCCCCATTTACGCCCTTCACTGAAGTTCCCATTTGCTCCCTTGTCTTACGCACTTTATTTACCTCCTTCCAGAACATCTTTTTATTCTCCCTAAAATTTACTGATAGTCTCTCACCCCAACTCTCATTTGCCCTTTTTTTCACCTCTTGCACCTTTCTCTTGACCTCCTGTCTCTTTCTTTTATTCTTCTCCCACTCAATTGCATTTTTTCCCTGCAAAAATCGTCGAAATGCCTCTCTCTTCTCTTTCACTAATACTCTTAATTCTTCATCCCACCACTCACTACCCTTTCTAAACAGCCCCCCTCCCACTCTTCTCATGCCACAAGCATCTTTTGCGCAATCCATCACTGATTCCCTAAATACATCGCATTCCTCCCCCACTCCCCTTACTTCCATTGTTCTCACCTTTTTCCATTCTGTACACAGTCTCTCCTGGTACTTCCCCACACACATATATATATATATATATATATATATATATATATATATATATATATATATATATATATATATATATATATATATATATATATATATATATATATATATATATATATATATATATATATATATATATATACATATATATATATATATATATATATATATATATATATATGTATATATATATATATATATATATATATATATATATATATATATATATATATATATATATATATATATATATATACATATATATATATATATATATATATATATATATATATATATATATATATATATATATATATATATATATATATATATATATATATATATATATATATATGTACATATATATATATGTACAGAATGGAAAAAGGTGAGAACAATGGAAGTAAGGGGAGTGGGGGAGGAATGGGATGTATTTAGGGAATCAGTGATGGATTGCGGAAAAGATGCTTGTGGCATGAGAAGAGTGGGAGGTGGGCTGTTTAGAAAGGGTAGTGAGTGGTGGGATGAAGAAGTAAGAGTATTAGTGAAAGAGAAGAGAGAGGCATTTCGACGATTTTTGCAGGGAAAAAATGCAATTGAGTGGGAGAAGTATAAAAGAAAGAGGCAGGAGGTCAAGAGAAAGGTGCAAGAGGTGAAAAAAAGGGCAAATGAGAGTTGGGGTGAGAGACTATCAGTAAATTTTAGGGAGAATAAAAAGATGTTCTGGAAGGAGGTAAATAGGGTGCGTAAGACAAGGGAGCAAATGGGAACTTCAGTGAAGGGCGTAAATGGGGAGGTGATAACAAGTAGTGGTGATGTGAGAAGGAGATGGAATGAGTATTTTGAAGGTTTGTTGAATGTGTCTGATGACAGAGTGGCAGATATAGGGTGTTTGGGTCGAGGTGGTGTGCAAAGTGAGAGGGTTAGGGAAAATGATTTGGTAAACAGAGAGGAGGTAGTAAAAGCTTTGCGGAAGATGAAAGCCGGCAAGGCAGCAGGTTTGGATGGTATTGCAGTGGAATTTATTAAAAAAGGGGGTGACTGTATTGTTGACTGGTTGGTAAGGTTATTTAATGTATGTATGACTCATGGTGAGGTGCCTGAGGATTGGCGGAATGCGTGCATAGTGCCATTGTACAAAGGCAAAGGGGATAAGAGTGAGTGCTCAAATTACAGAGGTATAAGTTTGTTGAGTATTCTTGGTAAATTATATGGGAGAGTATTGATTGAGAGGGTGAAGGCATGTACAGAGCATCAGATTGGGGAAGAGCAGTGTGGTTTCAGAAGTGGTAGAGGATGTGTGGATCAGGTGTTTGCTTTGAAGAATGTATGCGAGAAATACTTAGAAAAGCAAATGGATTTGTATGTAGCATTTATGGATCTGGAGAAGGCATATGATAGAGTTGATAGAGATGCTCTGTGGAAGGTATTAAGAATATATGGTGTGGGAGGCAAGTTGTTAGAAGCATTGAAAAGTTTTTATCGAGGATGTAAGGCATGTGTAGGTGTAGGAAGAGAGGAAAGTGATTGGTTCTCAGTGAATGTAGGTTTGCGGCAGGGGTGTGTGATGTCTCCATGGTTGTTTAATTTGTTTATGGATGGAGTTGTTAGGGAGGTAAATGCAAGAGTCTTGGAAAGAGGGGCAAGTATGAAGTCTGTTGGGGATGAGAGAGCTTGGGAAGTGAGTCAGTTGTTGTTCGCTGATGATACAGCGCTGGTGGCGGATTCATGTGAGAAACTGCAGAAGCTGGTGACGGAGTTTGGTAAAGTGTGTGGAAGAAGAAAGTTAAGAGTAAATGTGAATAAGAGCAAGGTTATTAGGTACAGTAGGGTTGAGGGTCAAGTCAATTGGGAGGTGAGTTTGAATGGAGAAAAACTGGAGGAAGTTAAGTGTTTTAGATATCTGGGAATGGATCTGTCAGCGGATGGAACCATGGAAGCGGAAGTGGATCATAGGGTGGGGGAGGGGGCGAAAATTTTGGGAGCCTTGAAAAATGTGTGGAAGTCGAGAACATTATCCCGGAAGGCAAAAATGGGTATGTTTGAAGGAATAGTAGTTCCAACAATGTTGTATGGTTGCGAGGCGTGGGCTATGGATAGAGTTGTGCGCAGGAGGATGGATGTGCTGGAAATGAGATGTTTGAGGACAATGTGTGGTGTGAGGTGGTTTGATCGAGTAAGTAACGTAAGGGTAAGAGAGATGTGTGGAAATAAAAAGAGCGTGGTTGAGAGAGCAGAAGAGGGTGTTTTGAAATGGTTTGGGCACATGGAGAGAATGAGTGAGGAAAGATTGACCAAGAGGATATATGTGTCGGAGGTGGAGGGAACGAGGAGAAGAGGGAGACCAAATTGGAGGTGGAAAGATGGAGTGAAAAGGATTTTGTGTGATCGGGGCCTGAACATGCAGGAGGGTGAAAGGAGGGCAAGGAATAGAGTGAATTTGAGCTATGTCGTATACAGGGGTTGACGTGCTGTCAGTGGATTGAATCAAGGCATGTGAAGCGTCCGGGGTAAACCATGGAAAGCTGTGTAGGTATGTATATTTGCGTGTGTGGACGTGTGTATGTGCATGTGTGTGGGGGGGGTTGGGCTATTTCTTTCGTCTGTTTCCTTGCGCTACCTCGCAAACGCGGGAGACAGCGACAAAGTATAAAAAAAAAAAAAAAAATGTACATATATATATATATATATATATATATATGTACATATATATATATATATATATATATGTATGTACAAACCGCGGGTTTCTCCCGATGTGCTCAGGTCCTCACAAGAGGCTTAACTGTACCACACATCATGGCGGGTGACCACCTGCCTTCGAACTACGTCACGCCACTAGCATTGGTCTGCTCGTTAACGAACACTGCCCAACAAACACTGGATCCCTCGCCGGCTGATGTAACACGAAGAGGACGATGTAGCAGGAAGTCGATGTAATCAACAGAGACACTTAACTCAACACCTGTGGGAACAACATAACGAACAGACACAGTGTCCTGTGTTCATTCGAGATGATCATGGTCACCAGGACCCACACATGAAGATGCACCGAGGAAGGGAAGCACCGAGCTAGCTATAGGCTTCTGATCTGAACACGTGAATCAGACACGATGGTGAGTCTGTTGACATCGCTCCCTGTTGCTATACACCCTGGAAAACAATGAGGATTCGACAAGTGCTCTTCTGTCATTGGCTGTTCCACAGGAGCATCCAATTAAGTACGTGAGTCAGAGGATCATCTCGTCCCCATCACATCATTCAGAGCGATACCAGTTTGCATCAGCCTTCACTCCTGCCTGCAGTAGCATGCTTTCCGACATGTTTCATGAGCTCCTCTTAGCCAACGGAACTACCTTGGCCCACCAGTGATGCTACTACGTTTGTGAATCAAGAACCATTGCAACACAAACCTCGCCAGGTGGTAGAGTGTCCCGCAGTGTATCGAGACAGACTTCCCCAGAACTTTTTTAAAGGGGAAGTAAATGTTTATAGTTGTGTTACTGGAGTGATAGTTTTCATACATGGTGCTTTGACAAGAAAATAGTGAAATTGGAAAAAATGTAGCTTAGACATTGAAGCTTTTTGATACAGTGGTTAAATTGATGAGAACTACTATTGACGTTTGTGTAAATAAATTATACATTTTCTTTTTCCATAGCCAGAGGTTGAACCATCATGTGACATTCATTTTCTCATTTCATTTCAAGCTAGAAGTTTCAGTTTCCTAAATTGTTTCTTACATTTTTCATATGTATATATATGTATGTGTGTGTGTGGGTATATGTGCGTATGTATGTGTATATGTGTGTATATAAATATATATATATATATATATATATATATATATATATATATATATATATATATATATATATATATATATATATATATATCATCCCTGGGGATAGGGGTGAAAGAATACTTCCCACGCATTCCTCGCGTGTCGTAGAAAGCGACTAGAGGGGACGGGAGCGGGGGGCCAGAAATCCTCCCCTTCTTGTATTTTTTTAACTTTCTAAAATGGGAAACAGAAGAAGGAGTCACGCGGGGAGTGCTCATCCTCCTCGAAGGCTCAGATTGGGGTGCCTAAATGTGTGTGGATGTAACCAAGATGTGAAAAAAGGAGAGATAGGTAGTATGTTTGAGGAAAGGAACCTGGATACTTTGGCTCTGAGTGAAACGAAGCTCAAGGGTAAAGGGGAAGAGTGGTTTGGGAATGTCTTGAGAGTAAAGTCAGGGGTTAGTGAGAGGACAAGAACAAGGGAAGGAGTAGCAGTACTCCTGAAACAGGAGTTGTGGGAGTATGTGATAGAATGTAAGAAAGTAAATTCTCGATTAATATGGGTAAAATTGAAAGTTGATGGAGAGAGATGGGTGATTATTGGTGCATATGCACCTGGGCATGAAAAGAAAGATAATGAGAGGCAAGTGTTTTGGGAGCAGCTGAATGAGTGTTAGTGGTTTTGATGCACGAGACCGGGTTATAGTGATGGGTGATTTGAATGCAAAGGTGAGTAATGTGGCAGTTGAGGGAATAATTGGTATACATAGGGTGTTCAGTGTTGTAAATGGAAATGGTGAAGAGCTTGTAGATTTATGTGCTGAAAAAGGACTGATGATTGGGAATACCTGGTTTAAAAAGCGAGATATACATAAGTATACTTATGTAAGTAGGAGAGATGGCCAGAGAGCGTTATTGGATTACGTGTTAATTGACAGGCGCGCGAAAGAGAGACTTTTGGATGTTAATGTGCTGAGAGGTGCAACTACAGGGATGTCTGATCATTATCTTGTGGAGGCTAAGGTGAAGATTTGTATGGGTTTTCAGAAAAGAAGAGTGAATGTTGGGGTGAAGAGGGTGGTGAGAGTAAGAGAGCTTGGGAAGGAGACTTGTGTGAGGAAGTACCAGGAGAGACTGTGTACAGAATGGAAAAGGTGAGAACAATTGAAGTAAGGGGAGTGGGGGAGGAATGGGATGTATGTAAGGAATCAGTGATGGATTGCGCAAAAGATGCTTGTGGCATGAGAAGAGTGGGAGGTGGGTTGATTAGAAAGGGTAGTGAGTGGAGGGATGAAGAAGTAAGATTATTAGTGAAAGAGAAGAGAGAGGAATTTGGACGATTTTTGCAGGGAAAAAAATGCAATTGAGTGGGAGATGTATAAAAGAAAGAGACAGGAGGTCAAGAGAAAGGTGTGAGAGGTGAAAAAAAAGGGCAAATGAGAGTTGGGGTGAGAGAGTATCATTAAACTTTAGGGAGAATAAAAAGATGTTCTGGAAGGAGGTAAATAAAGTGCGTAAGACAAGGGAGCATATGGGAACTTCAGTGAAGGGTGCAAATGGGGAGGTGATAACAAGCTGTGGTGATGTGAGAAGGAGATGGAGTGAGTATTTTGAAGGTTTGTTGAATGTGTTTGATGATAGAGTGGCAGATATAGGGTATTTTGGTCGAGGTGGTGTGCAAAGTGAGAGGGTTAGGGAAAATGATTTGTTAAACAGAGAAGAGGTAGTAAAAGCTTTGCGGAAGATGAAAGCCGGCAAGGCAGCAGGTTTGGATGGTATTGCAGTGGAATTTATTAAAAAAGGGGTTGACTGTATTGTTGACTGGTTGGTAAGGTTATTTAATGTATATATGACTCATGGTGAGGTGCCTGAGGATTGGCGGAATGCGTGCATAGTGCCATTGTACAAAGGCAAAGGGGATAAGAGTGAGTGCTCATATTACAGAGGTATAAGTTTGTTGAGTATTCCTGGTAAATTATATGGGAGGGTATTGATTGAGAGGGTGAAGGCATGTACAGAGCATCAGATTGGGGAAGAGCAGTGTGGTTTCAGAAGTAGTAGAGGATGTGTGGATCAGGTGTTTGATTTGAAGAATGTATGTGAGAAATACTTAGAAAAGCAAATGGATTTGTATGTAGCATTTATGGATCTGGTGAAGGCATATGATAGAGTTGATAGAGATGCTCTGTGGAAGGTATTAAGAATATATGGTGTGGGAGGCAAGTTGTTAGAAGCGGTGAAAAGTTTTTATCGAGGATGTAAGGCATGTGTACGTGACGGAAGAGAGGAAAGTGATTGGTTCTCAGTGAATGTAGGTTTGAGGCAGGGGTGTGTGATGTCTCCATGGTTGTTTAATTTGTTTTTGGATGGGGTTGTTAGGGAGGTGAATGCAAGACTTCTGGAAAGAGGGGCAAGTATGAAGTCTGTTGGGGATGAGAGAGCTTGGGAAGTGAGTCAGTTGTTGTTCGCTGGTGATACAGCGCTGGTGGCTGATTCATGTGAGAAACTGCAGAAGCTTGTGACTGAGTTTGGTAAAGTGTGTGAAAGAAGAAAGTTAAGAGTAAATGTGAATACGAGCAAGGTTATTCGGTACAGTAGGGTTGAGGGTCAAGTCAATTGGGAGGTGAGTTTGAATGGAGAGGAACTGGAGAAAGTGAAGTGTTTTAGATATCTGGGAGTGGATCTGGCAGCGGATGGAACCATGGAAGCGGAAGTGGATCATAGGGTGGGGGAGGAGGCGAAAATTCTGGGAGCCTTGAAGAATGTGTGGAAGTCGAGAACATTATCTCGGAAAGCAAAAATGGGTATGTTTGAAGGAATAGTGGTTCCAACAATGTTGTATGGTTGCGAGGCGTGGGCTATGGATAGAGTTGTGCGCAGGAGGATGGATGTGCTGGAAATGAGATATTTGAGGACAATGTGTGGTGTGGGGTGGTTTGATCGAGTAAGTAACGTAAGGGTAAGAGAGATGTGTGGAAATAAACAGTGCGTGGTTGAGAGAGCAGAAGAGGGTGTTTTGAAATGGTTTGGGCACATGGAGAGAATGAGTGAGGAAAGATTGACCAAGAGGATATATGTTTCGGAGGTGGAGGGAACGAGGAGAAGAGGGAGACCAAACTGGAGGTGGAAAGATGGAGTGAAAAAGATTTTGTGTGATCGCGGCCTGAACATGCAGGAGGGTGAAAGGAGGGCAAGGAATAGAGTGAATTGGAGCGATGTGGTATACCGGGGTTGACGTGCTGTCAGTGGATTGAATCATTGCATGTGAAGCGTCTGGGGTAAACCATGGAAAGCTGTGTAGGAATGTATATTTGCGTGTGTGGACGTATGTATATACATGTGTATGGGGGTGGGTTGGGCCATTTCTTTCGTCTGTTTCCTTGCGCTACCTCGCAAACGCAGGAGACAGCGACAAAGCAAAAAAAAAAAAGAAAAAAATATAAATAAATATATATATATATATATATATATATATATATATATATATATATATATATATATATATACATATATGTAAATAAATTATACATTTTCCCTTTTCCATAGCCAGAGGTTGAACCATTATGTGACATTCATTTTTTCATCTCATTTCAAGCTAGAAGTTTCAGTCTCTAAATTATTTCTTACATTTTTCATATGTATTTATATGTATATGTGTGTGTGTGTGTGTATATGTGTGTATGTATGTGTATGTGTATGTATATGTATATATATATATATATATATATATATATATATATATATATATATATATATATATATATATATATATATATATATATTATATATATATATATATATATATATATATATATATATATATATATATATATATACATATATATATATATATATATATATATATATATATATATATATATATTTTTTTTTTTTTTTTTTTATACTTTGTCGCTGTCTCCCGCGTTTGCGAGGTAGCGCAAGGAAACAGACGAAAGAAATGGCCCAACCCCCCCCCATACACATGTACATACGTCCACACACGCAAATATACATTCCTACACAGCTTTCCATGGTTTACCCCAGACGCTTCACATGCCTTGATTCAATCCACTGACAGCACGTCAACCCCTGTATACCACATCGCTCCAATTCACTCTATTCCTTGCCCTCCTTTCACCCTCCTGCATGTTCAGGCCCCGATCACACAAAATCTTTTTCACTCCATCTTTCCACCTCCAATTTGGTCTCCCTCTTCTCCTCGTTCCCTCCACCTCCGACACATATATCCTCTTGGTCAATCTTTCCTCATTCATTCTCTCCATGTGCCCAAACCATTTCAAAACACCCTCTTCTGCTCTCTCAACCACGCTCTTTTTATTTCCACACATCTCTCTTACCCTTAAGTTACTCACTCGCTCAAACCACCTCACACCACACATTGTCCTCAAACATCTCATTTCCAGCACATCCATCCTCCTGCGCACATCTCTATCCATAGCCCACGCCTCGCAACCATACAACATTGTTGGAACCACTATTCCTTCAAACATACCCATTTTTGCTTTCCGAGATAATGTTCTCGACTTCCACACATTTTTCAAGGCTCCCAAAATTTTCGCCCCCTCCCCCACCCTATGATCCACTTCCGCTTCCATGGTTCCATCCGCTGACAGATCCACTCCCAGATATCTAAAACACTTCACTTCCTCCAGTTTTTCTCCATTCAAACTCACCTCCCAATTGACTTGACCCTCACCCCTACTGTACCTAATAACCTTGCTCTTATTCACATTTACTCTTAACTTTCTTCTTCCACACACTTTACCAAACTCAGTCACCAGCTTCTGCAGTTTCTCACATGAATCAGCCACCAGCGCTGTATCATCAGCGAACAACAACTGACTCACTTCCCAAGCTCTCTCATCCCCAACAGACTTCATACTTGCCCCTCTTTCCAGGACTCTTGCATTTACCTCCCTAACAACCCCATCCATAAACAAATTAAACAACCATGGAGACATCACACACCCCTGCCGCAAACCTACATTCACTGAGAACCAATCACTTTCCTCTCTTCCTACACCTACACATGCCTTACATCCTCGATAAAAACTTTTCAATGCTTCTAACAACTTGCCTCCCACACCATATATTCTTAATACCTTCCACAGAGCATCTCTATCAACTCTATCATATGCCTTCTCCAGATCCATAAATGCTACATACAAATCCATTTGCTTTTCTAAGTATTTCTCACATACATTCTTCAAAGCAAACACCTGATCCACACATCCTCTACCACTTCTGAAACCGCACTGCTCTTCCCCAATCTGATGCTCTGTACATGCCTTCACCCTCTCAATCAATACCCTCCCATATAATTTACCAGGAATACTCAACAAACTTATACCTCTGTAATTTGAGCACTCACTCTTATCCCCTTTGCCTTTGTACAATGGCACTATGCACGCATTCCGCCAATCCTCAGGCACCTCACCATGAGTCATACATACATTAAATAACCTTACCAACCAGTCAACAATACAGTCACCCCCCTTTTTAATAAATTCCACTGCAATACCATCCAAACCTGCTGCCTTGCCGGCTTTCATCTTCCGCAAAGCTTTTACTACCTCTTCTCTGTTTACCAAATCATTTTCCCTAACCCTCTCACTTTGCACACCACCTCGACCAAAACACCCTATATCTGCCACTCTGTCATCAGACACATTCAACAAACCTTCAAAATACTCATTCCATCTCCTTCTCACATCACCGCTACTTGTTATCACCTCCCCATTTACGCCCTTCACTGAAGTTCCCATTTGCTCCCTTGTCTTACGCACCCTATTTACCTCCTTCCAGAACATCTTTTTATTCTCCCTAAAATTTACTGATAGTCTCTCACCCCAACTCTCATTTGCCCTTTTTTTCACCTCTTGCACCTTTCTCTTGACCTTCTGTCTCTTTCTTTTATACTTCTCCCACTCAATTGCATTTTTTCCCTGCAAAAATCGTCCAAATGCCTCTCTCTTCTCTTTCACTAATACTCTTACTTCTTCATCCCACCACTCACTACCCTTTCTAAACAGCCCACCTCCCACTCTTCTCATGCCACAAGCATCTTTTGCGCAATCCATCACTGATTCCCTAAATACATCCCATTCCTCCCCCACTCCCCTTACTTCCATTGTTCTCACCTTTTTCCATTCTGTACACAGTCTCTCCTGGTTCTTCCCCACACAAGTCTCCTTCCCAAGCTCACTCACTCTCACCACCTTCTTCACCCCAACATTCACTCCTCTTTTCTGAAAACCCATACTAATCTTCACCTTAGCCTCCACAAGATAATGATCAGACATCCCTGTAGTTGCACCTCTCAGCACATTAACATCCAGCACATTAACATATATATACATATATATGTATATTATATGTATATGTATAACATATATATACATATATATATATATATATATATA
The DNA here is from genome assembly GCF_036320965.1 of Panulirus ornatus. Taxonomy (NCBI): domain Eukaryota; kingdom Metazoa; phylum Arthropoda; class Malacostraca; order Decapoda; family Palinuridae; genus Panulirus; species Panulirus ornatus. The sequence continues at coordinate 24,815,815 of NC_092243.1, read as the reverse complement.
TATATATATATATATATATATATATATATATATATATATATATATATATATATGTATATATATATATATATATATATATATATATATATATATATATATATATATATATATATATATATATATATATATATATATATATATATATATATATATATATATATATATATATATATATATATATATATATATATATATATATATATATATATATATATATATTATCCCTGGGGATAAGGGTGAAAGAATACTTCCCATGCATTCCTCGCGTGTCGTATAAGGCGACTGGAGGGGACGGGAGCGGGGGGCCAGAAATCCTCCCCTCCTTGTATTTTTTTAACTTTCTAAAATGGGAAACAGAAGAAGGAGTCACGCGGGGAGTGCTCATCCTCCTCGTAGGCTCAGACTGGGGTATCTAAATGTGTGTGGATGTAACCAAGATGTAAAAAAAGGAGAGATAGGTAGTATGTTTGAGGAAAGGAACCTGGATACTTTGGCTCTGAGTGAAACGAAGCTCAAGGGTAAAGGGGAAGAGGGGTTTCGGAATGTCTTGGGAGTAAAGTCAGGGGTTAGTGAGAGGACAAGAGCAAGGGAAGGAGTAGGAGTACTCCTGAAACAGGAGTTGTGGGAGTATGTGATAGAATGTAAGAAAGTAAATTCTCGGTTAATATGGGTAAAACTAAAAGTTGATGGAGAGAGATGGGTGATTATTGGTGCATATGCACCTGGGCATGAGAAGAAAGATCATGAGAGGCAAGTGTTTTGGGAGCAGCTGAATGAGTGTGTTAGTGGTTTTGATTCACAGGACCGGGTTATAGTGATGGGTGATTTGAATGCAAAGGTGAGTAATGTGGCAGTTGAGGGAATAATTGGTATACATGGGGTGTTCAGTGTTGTAAATGGAAATGGTGAAGAGCTTGTAGATTTATGTGCTGAAAAAGGACTGGTGATTGGGAATACCTGGTTTAAAAAGCGAGATATACGTAAGTATACGTATATAAGTAGGAGAGATGGCCAGAGAGCGTTATTGGATTACGTGTTAATTGACAAGCGCGCGAAAGAGAGACTTTTCGATGTTAATGTGATGAGAGGTGCAACTGGAGGGATGTCTGATCATTATCTAGTGGAGGCTAAGGTGAAGATTTTTATGTGTTTTCAGAAAAGAAGAGTGAATGTTGGGGTGAAGAGGGTGGTGAGAGTAAGTGATCTTGGGAAGGAGACTTGTGTGAGGAAGTACCAGGAGAGACTGAGTACAGAATGGAAAAAGGTGAGAACAATGGAAGTAAGGGGAGTGGGGGAGGAATGGGATGTTTTTAGGGAATCAGTGACGGATTGCTCAAAAGATGCTTGTGGCATGAGAAGAGTGGGAGGTGGGTTGATTAGAAAGGGTAGTGAGTGGTGGGATGACGAAGTAAGATTTGGAGAGGTATTTGGACGATTTTTGCAGGGAAAAAATGCAATTGAGTGGGAGATGTATAAAAGAAAGAGACAGGAGGTCAAGAGAAAGGTGCTAGAGGTGAAAAAGAGGGCAAATGAGAGTTGGGGTGAGAGAGTATCATTAAATTTTAGGGAGAATAAAAAGATGCTCTTGAAGAAGGTAAATAAAGTGCGTAAGACAAGGGAGCAAATGGGAACTTCAGTGAAGGTCGCAAATGGGGAGGTGATAACAAATAGTGGTGATGTGAGGAGATGGAGTGAGTATTTTGAAGGTTTATTGAATGTGTTTGATGATAGAGTGGCAGATATATCGTGTTTTTGTCGAGGTGGTGTGCAAAGTGACAGGGTTAGGGAAAATGATTTGGTAAACAGAGAAGAGGTAATAAAAGCTTTGCGTAAGATGAAAGCCGGCAAGGCAGCAGGTTTGGATGGTATTGCAGTGGAATTTATTAAAAAAGGGGGTGACCTTATTATTGACTGGTTGGTAAGGTTATTTAATGTATGTATGACTCATGGTGAGGTGCCTGAGGATTGGCGGAATACTTGTATAGTGCCATTGTACAAAGGCAAAGGGATAAGAGTGAGTGCTCAAATTTCAGAGGTATAAGTTTGTTGAGTATTCCTGGTAAATTATATGTGAGGGTATTGATTGAGAGGGTGAAGACATGTACAGAGCATCAGATTGGGGAAGAGCAGTGTGGTTTCAGAAGTGGTAGAGGATGTGTGGATCAGCTGTTTGATTTGAAGAATGTATGTGAGAAATACTTAGAAAAGCAAATGGATTTGTATATAGCATTTATGGATCTGGAGAAGGCATATGATAGAGTTGATAGAGATGCTCTGTGGAAGGTATTAAGAATATATTGTGTGCGAGGCAAGTTGTTAGAAGCAGGATGGAAGGCATGTGTACGTGTAGGAAGAGAGGAAAATGATTGGTTCTCAGTGAATGTAGGTTTGCGGCAGGGGTGTGTTATGTCTCCATGGTTGTTTAATTTGTTTATGGATGGGGTTGTTAGGGAGGTGAATGCAAGAGTTTAGGAAAGAGGGGCAAGTATAAAGTCTGTTGGGGATGAGAGAACTTGGGAAGTGAGTCAGTTGTTGTTCGCTGATGATACAGCGCTGGTGGCTGATTCATGTGAGAAACTGCAGAAGCTGGTGACTGAGTTTGGTAAAGTGTGTGAAAGAAGAAAGTTAAGAGTAAATGTGAATAAGAGCAGTAGGGTTGAGGGTTAAGTCAATTAGGAGGTAAGTTTGAATGGAGAAAAACTGGAGGAAGTAAAGTGTTTTAGATATCTGGGAGTGGATCTGGCAGCGGATGGAACCATGGAAGCGGAAGTGGGAAAATTCTGGGAGCCTTGAAGAATGTGTGGAAGTCGAGAACATTATCTCGGAAAGCAAAAATGGCTATGTTTGAAGGAATAGTGGTTCCAACAATGTTGTATGGTTGCGAGGCGTGGGCTATGGATAGAGTTGTGCGCAGGAGGATGGATGTGCTGGAAATGAGATGTTTGAGGACAATGTGTGGCGTGAGGTGGTTTGATCGAGTAAGTAACGTAAGGGTAAGAGAGATGTGTGGAAATAAAAAGAGCGTGGTTGAGAGAGCAGAAGAGGGTGTTTTGAAATTGTTTGGGCACATGTAGAGAATGAGTGAGGAAAGATTGACCAAGAGGATATATGTGTCGGAGGTGGAGGGAACGAGGAGAAGTGGGAGACCAAATTGGAGGTGGAAAGATGGAGTGAAAAAGATTTTGTGAGATCGGGGCCTGAACATGCAGGAGGGTGAAAGGAGGGCAAGGAATAGAGTGAATTGGATCGATGTGGTATACCGGGGTTGACGTGCTATCAGTGGATTGAATCAGGGCATGTGAAGCGTCTGGGGTAAACCATGGAAAGCTGTGTAGGTATGTATATTTGCTTGTGTGGACGTATGTATATACATGTGTATGGGGTGGGTTGGGCCATTTTTTCGTCTGTTTCCTTGCGCTACCTCGCAAACGCGGGAGACAGCGACAAAGCAAAGAAAAAAAAAAAAAAATATATATATATATATATATATATATATATATATATATATATATATATATATTCTTTTTTTTCTTTTAAACTATTCGCCATTTCCCGCGTCAGCGAGGTAGCGTTAAGAGCAGAGGATGTGCCTTTTTTGGAATATCCTCACCTGGCCCCCTCTGTTCTTTCTTTTGGAAAATTAAAAAAAACGAGAGGGGAGGGTTTGCAGCCCCCGGCTCCCTCCCCTTTTAGTCGCCTTCTACGACATGCAGGGAATATGTGGGAAGTATTCTTAATTCCCTATCCCCAGGGATAATATATATATATATATATATATATATATATATATATATATATATATATATATATATATATATATATATATATATATATATATATATATATATATATTTTTCTTTTTTTTTTTTTATACTTTGTCGCTGTCTCCCGCGTTTGCGAGGTAGCGCAAGGAAACAGACGAAAGAAATGGCCCAACCCCCCCCACATACACATGTACATACACACGTCCACACACGCAAATATACATACCTACACAGCTTTCCATGGTTTACCCCAGACGCTTCACATGCCTTGCTTCAATCCACTGACAGCACGTCAACCCCTGTATACCACATGACTCCAATTCACTCTATTTCTTGCCCCCCTTTCACCCTCCTGCATGTTCAGGCCCCGATCACACAAAATCTTTTTCACTCCATCTTTCCACCTCCAATTTGGTCTCCCTCTTCTCCTCGTTCCCTCCACCTCCGACACATATATCCTCTTGGTCAATCTCTCCTCACTCATTCTCTCCATGTGCCCAAACCATTTCAAAACACCCTCTTCTGCTCTCTCAACCACGCTCTTTTTATTTCCACACATCTCTCTTACCCTTACGTTACTTACTCGATCAAACCACCTCACACCACACATTGTCCTCAAACATCTCATTTCCAGCACATCCATCCTCCTGCGCACATCTCTATCCATAGCCCACGCCTCGCAACCATACAACATTGTTGGAACCACTATTCCCTCAAACATACCCATTTTTGCTTTCCGAGATAATGTTCTCGACTTCCACACATTTTTCAAGGCTCCCAAAATTTTCGCCCTCTCCCCCACCCTATGATCCACTTCCGCTTCCATGGTTCCATCCGCTGACAGATCCACTCCCAGATATCTAAAACACTTCACTTCCTCCAGTTTTTCTCCATTCAAACTCACCTCCCAATTGACTTGACCCTCACCCCTACTGTACCTAATAACCTTGCTCTTATTCACATTTACTCTCAACTTTCTTCTTCCACACACTTTACCAAACTCAGTCACCAGCTTCTGCAGTTTCTCACATGAATCAGCCACCAGCGCTGTATCATCAGCGAACAACAACTGACTCACTTCCCAAGCTCTCTCATCCCCAACAGACTTCATACTTGCCCCTCTTTCCAGGACTCTTGCATTTACCTCCCTTACAACCCCATCCATAAACAAATTAAACAACCATGGAGACATCACACACCCCTGCCGCAAACCTACATTCACTGAGAACCAATCACTTTCCTCTCTTCCTACACGTACACATGCCTTACATCCTCGATAAAAACTTTTCACTGCTTCTAACAACTTGCCTCCCACACCATATATTCTTAATACCTTCCACAGAGCATCTCTATCAACTCTGTCATATGCCTTCTCCAGATCCATAAATGCTACATACAAATCCATTTGCTTTTCTATATATATCCTTGGGGATAAGGGAGAAAGAATACTTCCCACGTATTCCCTGCGTGTCGTAGAAGGCGACTAAAAGGGAAGGGAGCGGGGGCTGGAAATCCTCCCCTCTTTTTTTTTTTTTCCCAAAGAAGGAACAGAGAAGGGGGCCAGATGAGGATATTCCCTCAAAGGCCTAGTCCTCTGTTCTTAACACTACCTCGCTAACGCGGGAAATGGCGAATAGTATGAAAGAAAGAAAAGAAAGAAAGATATATATATATATATATATATATATATATATATATATATATATATATATATATATATATATATATATATATATATATATATATATATATATATATGTATGTACATATATATATATATATATATATATATATATATATATATATATATATATATATATATATATATATATATATATATATATATATATATATATATATATATATATATATATATATATATATATATATATATTTATATATATATATACATATATATACGCAGTCTCCCGCGTTAGGAAACAGACTGAAGATTGCCCAAACCCACCCACATACACATGCATATACATACACATCCACACACGCACATACATACCTATGCATCTCAACGTTTACATATATATACACACATTGACATACGTATATACACACGTATATAATTCATACTGGTTACCCTTATTTATACTCGTCGCCACCCCGCCACATAATGAAATACCCACCCCCTTCCCTGCATATGCGCGAGGTAGCGTTAGGAAAAGACAACAAAGGCCACATTCCTTCACACTCAGTCTCTAGCTGTCGCTTATAATGCACCGAAACCACAGCTCCCTTTCCACATCCAGGCCCCACAAAACTTTCCATGTTTTATCCCAGACGCTTCACATGCCCTGGTTCAATCCATTCACAACAAGTCGACCCAGGTATACCACATCGTGCCAATTCACACTATTCCTTGCACGCCTTTCACCCTCCTGCACGTTCAGGCTCTGATCACACAAAATCTTTTTCACTCCATCTTTCTACATCTAGTGTGGTCTCCCACTTCTCCTCCTTCCCTCCACCTCTGACACATATATCCTCTGCCAATCTTTCCTCACTCATTCTCTCCATGTGACCAAACAATTTCAAAACACTTTCTTCTGCTCCCTCAACCACACTCTTTTTACCACCACACATCTCTCTTACCTTTTCATTACTAACTCGATCAAACCACCTCACACCACATTTGTCCTAAACACCTCATTTCCAGCACATTCACCCTCATCCACACAACTCTATCTATAGCTCACGCCTCGCAACCATATGTCACTGTTGGAACCACTATTCCTTCGAATATACCCATTTTTGCTTTCCAAGATAACGTTATTGACTTCCACACATTCTTCAACGCTCCCAGAACTTTCGCTCCCACCCCCAGCGCTGTATCATCAGCGAATAACAACTGACTCACTTTCCAAACTCTCGCATCCACAACAGACTGCATAATTGCCCCTCTTTCCAAAACTCTTGAATTCACCTCCATAACATCCCCATTCATAAGCAAATTATACAACCATGGAGACCTCACGCACTCGTGCCACAAACCAACATTCAATGAGAACCAATCACTTTCCTCTCTTCCTACTCGTACACATGCCTTTCGTCCTCGATAAAGAATTTTCTCTGCTTCTAACAACTTGCCTCCCACACCATATATTCTTAATACCTTCCACAGAGCATCTCTATCAACTCCATCAAATGACTTCTCCAGATCCAAAAATGCTACATACAAATTCATTTGTTTTTCTAAGTATTTCTCACATACATTCTTCAAAGCAAACACCTGATCCACACATCCTCTACCACTTCTAAAACCACACTGCTCTTCCCCAATCTGATGCTCTGTACATGCCTTCACCCTCTCAATCAGTACCCTCCCGTATAATTTCCCATGAATATTTAACCAACGTATACCTCGGTATTCTGAACACTCATTCTTATCCCCTTTGACTTTGTACAATGGTACTATGCAAGCATTCCGCCAATCTTCAGGCACCTCACCATGAGTCATACATACATTACATAACCTTACCAACTAGTCAACAATACAGTCACCCCCTTTATTGATAAATTCCACTGCAATACCATCCAAACCCGGTGCTTTGCCGGCTTTCATATTCTTCAAAGCTTTTACTACCTCTTCTCTGTTTACCAAATCATTCTCCTTAACTCTCTCACTTCACACAACACTTCGACTAATACACGCTATATCTGCCACTCTATCATCAATCATATTCAACAAACCTTCAAAATGCTCAAACCATCTCCTTCTCACATAACTACTACTTTTTATCACCTCCCCATTAACCCCTTTACTGATGCTCCTATTTGTTCCCTTGTCTTAATCACTTTATTTACCGTTTTTTAAAACATCTTTTTATTCACCCTAAAATCTAATGATACGCTCTCACCCCAATCCTCATTTGCCCTTTTTTTGCCTCTTGCTCCCTTCTCTTGACCTCCTGCCTCTTTCTTTTTTACATCTCACAGTTATTTTTACTATTTCCCAGCAAAAATCGTCCAAATGCCTCTCTCTTCTCATTCATTAATAATCATACTTCTTCATCCCACCACTCACTACCCTTTCTAATCTGCCCACCTCCCACGCTTCTCATGCCTCAAGCATCTTTTGTGCAATCCATCACTGATTCCCTAAATACATCCCATTCCTCCCCCACTCCCCTTACGTCCTTTGTTTTCACCTTTTTTCATTGTGTACTCAGTCTTTCGTCGTACTTCCTCACATAAGTCTCATTCCCAAGCTCACTTACTCTCACCACTCTCTTCACCACAACATTCTCTGTCCTTTTATGAAAACCTCTACATATCTTCACTTCGCCTCCACAAGATAATGATCAGACATCCCTCCAGTTGCACCTCTCAGCACATTCATATCCATTAGTCTGTCTTTCGCGCCTAATAATTAACACGTAATCCAGTAACGCTCTCTGCCCACCGCTCTTACTCACATACGTATACTTATGTATATCTCTTTTTAAACCAGGTATTCCTAAGCACTAGTCCTTTTTCAGCACATAAATCTACAATCTCTTCACCATTTCCATTTACAACTCTGAATACCCATATACACCAATTATTCCCTCAACTGCCACATTACTCACGTTTGCATTCAAATAACCCATCACTATAACACGGTCTCCTGCATCAAAACAATTAACACACTCACTCAGCTGCTTCCAAAACACTTGCCTTTCATGATCTTTCTTCTCATGCCCAGGTGCATAGGCACACATAATCACCCATCTCTCTCCATCCACTTTCAGTCTTACCCATTTCAATCTAGAGTTGACTCTCTTACACTCTATTACATACTCCCACCACTCCTGTTTCAGGAGTAGTGCTACTCTTTCTCTTGCCTTTGTCCTGTCACTAACCCCTGACTTTACTTCCAAGACATTCCCGAACCACTCTTCCCCTTTACCATTGAGCTTCGTTTCACTCGGAGCCAAAACATCCATGTTCGTTTCTCATCTAGGTGACATCCACAGACATTTAGACACCTCCAGTCTGAGCCTTTGAGGAGCATGAGCACTCCGCGCGTGACTCGTTCTTTTTTCCTTTTTAGAAAGTTGAAATACAGGAAGGGGATGGTTTCTGGCCCCCCGTTCCCGTCCCCTTTATTTGCCATCTATGACACGTGAGAACTGCGTAGGAAGTATATATATACATATATATATATATATATATATATATATATATATATATATATATATATATATATATATATATATATATATATATATATATATATATATATATATATATATATATATATATACCTGGGGATAGGGGAGAAAGAATACTTCCCACGTATTCCCTGCGTGTCGTAGAAGGCGACTAAAAGGGGAGGGAGCGGGGGGCTGGAAATCCTCCCCTCTCAATATTTTTTAATTTTCCAAACGAAGGAACAGAGAAGAGGGCCAGGTGAGGATATTCCCTCAGTGGCCCAGTTCTCTGTTCTTAACGCTACCTCGCTAACGCGGGAAATGGCGAATAGTTTGAAAAAAAAAAAAAAAATATATATATATATATATATATATATATATATATATATATATATATATATATATATATATATATATATATACATATATATATATATATATATATATATATATATATATATATATATATATATATATATATATATATATATATATATATATATATATATATATATATATATATGTAAATTCCACTGCAATACCATCCAAACCTGCTGCCTTGCTGGCTTTCATCATCCGTAAAGCTTTTACTACCTCTTTTCTATTTACCAAATCATTTTCCCTAACCCTCTCACTTTGCACACCACCTCGACCAAAACACCCTATATCTGCCACTCTATCATCAAACACATTCAACAAACCTTCAAAATACTCACTCCATCTCCTTCTCACATCACCACTACTTGTTTTCACCTCCCCATTAGCCCCCTTAACTGAAATTCCCATTTGCTCCCTTGTCTTACGTACTTTATTTACCTCCTTCCAAAACATCTTTTTATTCTCCCTGAAATTTGATAATACTCTCTCACCCCAACTCGCATTTGCCCTCTTTTTCACCTCTTGAATCTTTCTCTTGACCTCCTGCCTCTTTCTTTTATACGTCTCCCACTCATTTGCATTTTTTCCCTGCAAAAATCGTCCAAATGCCTCTCTCTTCTCTTTCACTAATAATCTTACTTCTTCATACCACCACTCACTACCTTTTCTAATCAACCCACCTCCCACGTTTCTCATGCCACAAGCATCTTTTGCGCAATCCGTCACTGATTCCCTAAATACATCCCATTCCTCCCTCACTCCCCTTACCTCCTTTGTTCTCACCTTTTTCCACTCTGTACTCAGTCTCTCCTGGTACTTCCTCACACAAGTCTCCTTCCCAAGCTCACTTACTCTCACCACTCTCTTCACCCCAACATCCTCTCTTCTTTTCGGAAAACCCCCACAAATCTTCACCTTCGCCTCCACAAGATAATGATCAGACATCCCTCTAGTTGCACCTCTTAGCACATTGCCATCTAAAAGTCTCTCTTTCGTGCGTCTATCAATTAACACGTAATCCAATAACGCTCTTTGGCCATCTCTCCTACTTATATACGTATACTTATGTATATCTGGCTTTTTAAACCAGGTATTCCCAATCACCAGTCCTTTTTCAGCACATAAATCTACAAGCTCTTCACCATTTCCATTTACAACACTGAACACTCCCTGTATACCAATTATTCCCTCAACTGCCACATTATTCACCTTTGCATTCAAATCACCCATCACTATGACCCGGTCTTGTGCATCAAAACCACTAACACACTCATTCAGCTGCTTCCCAAAACACTTGCCTCTCATGATCTTTCTTCTGATGCCCAGATGCATATGCACCAATAATCACCCATCTCTCTCCATCAACTTTCAGTTTTACCCATATCAATCTAGAATTTACTTTCTTACACTCTATCACATACTCCCACAACTCCTGATTCAGCAGTAGTGCTACTCCTTCCCTTGCTCTTGTCCTCTCACTAACCCCTGACTTTATTCCAAAGACATTCCCAAACCACTCTTCCCCTTTACCCTTGAGCTTTGTTTCACTCAGAGCCATAACATACAGGTTCCTTTCCTCAAACATACTTCCTATCTCTCCTTTTTTCTCATCTTGGTTACATCCACACACATTAAGACCCCCCAATCTGAGCATTCGAGGAGGATGAGCACTCCTCGCGTGACTCTTTCTTCTGTATTGTGACTGTATTGTTGACTGGTTGGTAAGGTTATTTAATGTATGTATGATTCATAGTGAGGTGCCTGAGGATTGTCGGAATGCTTGCATAGTGCCACTGTACAAAGGCTAAGGGGATAAGAATGAGTGCTCAAATTACAGAGGTATAAGTTTGTTGAGTATTCCTGGTAAATTATATGGGAGGGTATTGATTGAGAGGATGAAGGCATGTACAGAGCATCAGATTGGGGAAGAGCAGTGTGGTTTCAGAAGTGATAGAGGATGTGTGGATCAGGATCCCCTGCTTAGAAAAACAAATGAATTAGTATGTAGCATTTATGGATCTGGAGAAGGCATATGATAGAGTTGATAGAGATGCTCTGTGGAAGGTTTTAAGAATATATGGTGTGGGAGGCAAGTTCTTAGAAGCAGTGAAAAGTTTTTATCGAGGATGTAAGGCATGTGTACGTGTAGGAAGAGAGGAAAGTGATTGGTTCTCAGTGAATGTAGGTTTGCTGCAGGGGTGTGTGATGTCTCCGTGGTTGTTTGATTTGTTTATGGATGGGGTTGTTAGGGAGGTGAATGCAAGGGTTTTGGAAAGAGGGGCAAGTATGCAGTCTGTTGTGGATGAGAGAGCTTGGGAAGTGAGTCAGTTGTTGTTCGCTGATGATACAACGCTGGTCGTTGGTTCATGTAAGAAACTGCAAAAGCTGGTGACTGAGTTTGGTAAAGTGTGTGAAAGAAGAAAGTTAAGAGTAAATATGAATAAGAGCAAGGTTATTAGGTACAGTAGGATAGAGGGTGAAGTCAATTGGGAGGTAAGTTTGAATGGAGAAAAACTGGAGGAAGTAAAGTGTTTTAGATATCTGGGAGTGGATCTGGCAGCGGATGGAACCATGGAAGCGGAAGGGAATCATAGGGTGGGGGAGGGGCGAAAATCCTGGGACCCTTGAAGAATGTTTGGAAGTCGAGAGCATTATCTCGGAAAGCAAAATTGGGTATGTTTGAAGGAATAGTGGTTCCAACAATGTTGTATGGTTGCGAGGCGAGGGCTATGGATAGAGTTGTGCGCAGGAGGGTGGATGTGCTGGAAATGAGATGTTTGAGGACAATATGTGGTGTTAGGTGGTTTGATCGAGTAAGTAATGTAAGGGTAAGAGAGATGTGTGGAAATAAAAAGAGTGTGGTTGAGAGAGCAGAAGAGGGTGTTATGCAATGGTTTGGCCACATGAGAGAATGAGTGAGGAAGAGGATATATGTGTCAGAGGTCGAGGGAACGAGGAGAAGTGGGAGACCAAATTGGAGATGGAAAGATGGAGTGAAAAAGATTTTGAGTGATCGGGGCCTGAACATGAAGGAGGGTGAAAGGCGTGCAAGGAATAGAGTGAATTGGAACGATGTGGTATACCGCGTTCGACGTGCTGTCAATGTATTGAACCAGGGCATGTGAAGCGTCTGGGGTAAACCATGGAAAGTTCTGTGGGGCCTGGATGTGGAAAGGGAGCTCTGGTTTCGGTGCATTTTTACATGACAGCTAGAGACTGAGTGTGAACGAATGGGGCCTTTGGTGTGTTTTCCTAGCGCTACCTTGCACACATGAGGGGGGAGGGGGTTGTTATTCCATGTGTGGCGAGGTGGCGATGGAAACAAATAAAGGCAGACAGTATGAATGATGTACATATGTATATATGTGTATGTCTGTGTGTGTATATATATGTGTACATTGAGATGTATAGGTATGTATGTTTGCGTGTGTGGACGTGTATGTATATACATGTGTATGTGGACGGGTTGGGCCATTCTTTCTTCTGTTTCCTTGCGCTACCTCGCTAACGCGGGAGACAGCGACGAAGCGAAATAAATGAATACATATATATATATATATATTTATATATATATATATATATATATATATATATATATATATATATATATATATATATATATATATATATATATATATATATATATATATATATATATATATATATATATATATATATATATAATGTTTTTGATTTTGCGGGGGGGGGGGTTTAGGCATTACCGGACTCCACTTGTTTATGGTTGGGCCATACCATCGTCTATTGACGAATAGCAGTACAGTCAAATTTATAACCTTTTCTTGATTAAATCTTACTGCGGTGAGTAATGCCCTATGTCGAAATCTCGTCGTATTGCTCGCAAGTAAGTAGTCTCTCTCTCTCTCTCTCTCTCTCTCTCTCTCTCTCTCTCTCTCTCTCTCTCTCTCTCTCTCTCTCTCTCTCTCTCTCTCTCTCTCTCTCTCTCTCTCTCTCTCTCTCTCTCTCTCTCTCCCTCTCCCTCTCTCGTGGAGCAATTCTTTATGTGTTCTGGATGACTTGGGAGAAATAACCAATCATTAGAAAATTCGTGCTAGGGTGATTCTTAACCTCCTGATCCTAGGTAAAGATAATTTTGAGTAGGAAACATGTTTACTCTCCAATTTAAAGTTTAGGTTCCGCCTTGCCCAGTACTTCATCTGTCTCAATATTTTTCTTCTAATCAAACAATTATTTCAATGGAAAACCTTCACTTACAGGTAACTTCTAGAAAATTATACTGGCTATAAGTGATATGCATAGTACTTCTGCGTTAAGGGACCTAGCTGCTATGACGTGTAGGTTAGTGGATGAGAACAAACTATTCGCAAACAAGAAGTTACTTTGGATGATATCCTGTAGGTTGTGATCCGATACATTTGTTGTGGATGTTTTCTGGTTGTCTTAGAGACTGCTTGAAAGACATTCTCGAGACCACATGGTATGTCTTCCGACAGGTTATCAAGAGAAGGGTTGAAGGTAATCTTGAACTGACCAATTAAGTAGAAGCTTTCATGGTTCCTGGATCAAGTCTCTGGTGGCGACAAGGTAGGACGTCATAACTGCATGTAATCTCTGAAGACGTTATAAGGATTCTTACAGCTTATGTCTCAGTGGGTGTTGTTTATATGGTCATATATTTATGTTGTATCTACATGTACTTTTGAGTGCTCATTTTTGCCACATTTATGCATCTGCGCTTAGATGGATGTATATGTATATCTGTACATAATGTGTGTTTGACTACATATGAGTGTATCTTATAGATGCATTGTTTACGAAAACATTTGTAGCAAATGCAATTACATGAAAACGATTTAGAGATCGTTAAAGTGACTAGCGACGGTGTTAGAGAAGGAAAAGAAACATAACACTGCTGCTAGGTGGAAGCAAATGGCTGCGGACACGGTGTCTGATGAACAGTAACTGATGAATCAGTCTTGAGAAAAACAATTGAGATTTGTTATCTTCTACTGTGATAAAGCTGAAGAAAAAAAATAATGCGGGGTAAACATTATATCTTCACTTGAAATTGAACTGAAAAAATATTAATGAAGACGGTGTAGGAAAAGGCAGTCTTGATGAAGACAATCTTAGTGAAAACGATGTTGATAACATTTTAAAAGAAAGAATATCCTCAGAAAGTTTTACTGTAGCTACAACTTAAGCACACATACAGCTCTAGTCTTCATATTAGAAATAATAAGCAGGCTGTGCAGAACCCATACATGTCAGCAGTATCAACACTAGGATGAAAACACAATCCTTGTGAGGAAGAACCATACGATCTCACACTGTTCTCTACACAGATACGACGACTCGGTGGTGATATACAAGCGGGTTTCAAGAAGAAAAAAAAGTATCACCAAAAGGAAATCAATACATTGTTTGAGGTGCACAAAGACTCCGTAGCAGCAATAAGGAATAGTGATTCCTCATCGACGCAGGGAGATATTGCTACTTTAGAAACATGGTCAATAAAAATCAGAAAATCAGCCTGCTGTTGTCATAGGTGCTGCCACAATAGGCTCCTTGAAGGTGAGAATTGACGATCATTTCATTGATCAAGCTACCATCACTTAAATGCATATTGAAAAGAAACTGTGAAAAGACCAACAGGTCTTCCTCATTCATTTGTTCTTATATCCACATAAGTCTGTATTACAACCAACTATAACAACCGGCCATCCACCTCACACTGACCTCCAGATGAGGACCAGAACAAATTCATTATACTGAGGATAAGTTCCTTTGCCACTTGGTTTACCCTCGCTGATTACAAACTGCAGTAGAAAGAATCCACGTTGCCCGCTGGCAACAAGAAATATGAAAAATCTTTAATCAACATTCCATCCTTTTGTGTCCTTGAGGCCCAGCAGGTGGGTCATTGTTCAGCGTAAAGCTATGACATAAACCTGGAGAACCTGGAGACTATAGAGAAGGAAGTGAGGATGTCAGATATTAATCACATTGCCTCCTGCCTGAAGGATTATTCATTAAGAAAGAGTAACACAGAGTTACATAGACACGCACATCACACAGACACAAGGTTCTAGCGAGGTGGTCTGACCTTAACACTACTTAAAAGAAAAGAAAATATGTTGTGTCCTTAAAAACAGTAGAAGAAAAGGATAGCAGAACAAAGGCTATCTCCCCACCCTCCACTCCCTCCAGCAGCGTGCCAGAATGTTGTTCAAGGAAGACTACAATTTTATCTCTAATAATTGACTCCAGAAGTTTACATGTAATTGATGTCAGCTTAATCGGCCGGTAATTGCCTGGTATTTCAAGGTTTCCCTTTTTAGATGTAGGAGTAATGACTGCCAGTCCTGCGGAACTTATCTATCCTGGAGAGATTTATTGAAAATATTGGTTACCGATTTGGCAAATTTGTGTTTGAAATTTTTAATTACCCGCTGAGAGATACAATAATGACCTGGACTTTTGTTATTCTTCAACTTATCTGTATTAATATTTCTCTAACTGTGATGTTAAATTCTTGTATGGTGTGTGTGCTATTTATCACTGTCTCCAAAAACAGAACTGAAGAACTTATTTACGTTTATTGCTATGGTTTTATCGTTCGCATTGGGTTCCCATTTTCGTTTAAAAAGAGACTCAACCCACGTCTTATATGTTTCTTGTTATTGATATATCTAAAAATGTTTAAAGAACTCTAGTGCTGTCTTGCAATATTCATTTTACACTGTCTCTTGGCCTGCATGATAAGTCTTGTAACTATCCTCTAACTGCGTCACATTGTGTTGCGAGATTTGGGTTATTGCCTGATTCTTCATCTTGTAGAGTCTATTTCTGTACTTTATAACTGTTGCGATATCTGGGGAGTTCCATTCAGGCCTGTTGTTGCTATTATTGTTTCTCTCGTACGTAGGGACGAGTGTATCTTGATGTATGAAATGACGCTTGAAATATGTCATTAATTCCTCTAGGAATGAACCAGCAAGATGAGACTCTTTCTAGTGTGTCACACAACCCATTAGAATCAGTACCTTTATAGTTAGGGGTATTGATACTTATTTTAGAGTAGTTGGTTTTGACTCAAGATTTACATCTAACCTAAGTATGTTACGATTATATGTACGTAGATGTTTGCCAACACGGGTATTTGTTATCAAGAAACCCTGGGATGTGCATATATGCTTTCCACGCTGGCTCTTTAACGGTTTGGTAAACAAAATTATGTACGACAAAGTTGACAAGTCTAAAAGATTCATTTTTTACACCTGAAATAATTCGCCAGCTCATTTCTGGAAGATTAAAATCCCCAGAAATGATCAAAGTTCTACCCTTGTAAACCTTCATACATGACAGTGTCATTATGTACTGTCTTACTGTATATGACGTTTATGTAGAGTTGGACATCTTTTTGCTGATTTGAACACAATTGATCAACAGATGCAGATGTTGTCGTCTGTATTTCAATGGTGTTTAGGTATGATTTACATACACTGCAGTTCCCCTCCTCGACTGTTTCTATCCCTTACAAATAATCTATCTAGTCTAGCAAATTGTACTCGCCAAATCAGATATCTTATTTTCGTGTTAAAAATATGAATAAGTTCAGTGTTTGCCACGTAATGTAATTCAGCTCTTTTGTTTCGTTTTGATCTCATATTCATGAAAAGTCCACTTGATCTTTTGTTTGATTTCCGTGTGCAGTTGGTGGTATGAGAGAGAGAGAGAGAGAGAGAGAGAGAGAGAGAGAGAGAGAGAGAGAGAGAGAGAGAGAGAGAGAGAGAGAGAGAGAGAGAGAGAGAGAGAGAGAGAGAGCTGGGAGTGGATACGGCAGCTAATGGAACGACGAAAGTGAAGTCACTTGGTGGGTGAGGCGGTGAAGTAAAGTTCTTGGAGTAATGAGGAAAGTGTAGAAAGCGAGGCCACTATCTGGAGAGGGAAAGTGGGCATGTCTGGAACTATAGTCGTCTTGATGATGTTGGGATGTGAGGCATGGATTATAGATTATGTGCGGAGGAGAGTGGATTTACTGGAAGTGAAATGTTTAAAGCCAATATGTGGTGTGAGGTGGTTTGATCGAATAAGTATCAAACGTGTATGTGGGATGTGTGGAAATAAGAGGAGTGTGGTTGTAAGAGCTGATCAAGATGCGCTGAAATGGTTAAGACAAATAGAAAGAATATGTGAGGAAAGGTTAACAAAGAGGATATATGTGTCAGAAGTAAGGGGAGCAAGGAGAAGCGGGAGACCAATTGGAGGTGGAAGGCTGTATTGAAAAAGTCTTTCAGAGATCGGAACGTGAACATACATGAGGGTGAAAAGCGTGAACAGAGTAGAGTGAACCGGAGAGATATGGTGTACAGGAGGTGACGTGCTGTATGTTGAGTGAACCAGGGCATTCACGTGAAGCAGCTAGGGCAAACCATGGAAAGATGTGTGGAGCCAGGTTGTGGATGGGGGACTGTGGTTTTGGTGCATTGCATATGACAGCGAGAGGCTGAGCGTGCCGTGCCAATGCAGCGTTTTTTCATTTGCTCTTGGTGTTTACTCGCTAAATCGGGAAACAAGTAACGAGTCTACATAAGATGCAGGTAAAACCACAAATACACGAAAAATACGAAGTGCCAAGTGCTTTCGTATAATTACATTATCAAGACTGAGTACAGAGAGAAAGAAATCAGTTAAAGGGATTAAGCCACGAGTCATCCTCGACGGCCTCACCTCCCTCAAGTTACAAACTTGTGTTCGGGGAATCATATTTACAATTTTCTTTGTTTACAAACTTATCTGCTTTATATAAACAGATAGCCTGATTAATATTGATATGTTTACTATGCTTGATATGAGACAATTCAACAATATTTCTATCAGTTATTGAGTAATTGTACGAGTCAACCTTAGCATTGCTCCAATTAGCTTGATGACCAACATCTTGACCATATCAAATACTGGACTCATGTTGTTTAACCTTAACATTAAGAGCCTTACCAATATGACCAACTTAAAACTGATCACACTCTTTACAATGAATGTATCAAACTCTTTTGAGGAGTTACGACATTTCTGATAAGACATTCCCTGACAGTATTATTGCTTAAGATCTGTGTGATCTGTGAATCTATGTAACTCTCTGGGCTGAATAACTTGTGTCCAAATTTGCAGATGAAGCAAAGATCGGCAAGATAAGTTAAGATTACAAGATAATCTGGATGAAATAGCTAAGTGGTCTAGAAAATGGCAAATGATGTTTAATGTCAATAAACGTTAGTTGCTGCAAGTAGGACACCTCAGCAAGAAATTCGAGTATGAACTCATGAGCCAACAAGATAAAAGACCCGTTGTGTGAGTGATCTAGAGGTCACTGTCTCCAACAACCTTAAATTCTCCCAAAACTGTAACAAACTTACCAGTAAAGCAGATAGGATATTAGAATTTATTAAAACAAACTTTGAATACAGAAGCAGGAATGTAGTATTGCCACTGTGCTTAAGCCTAGTTAGACCCCACCTCCAATATACACTGCAGTTCTGTCACCAGCCAAAGTAAGGATATTCTCTTAAATTTGGAAGCAGTGCAGCGAAGAGCAACGAGATTGATTTCTTCGTTGAATAACAAACCATATGAGAAAAGACTACAAGAATGAATTTGTTTACTCCAAGAAAGATGCGGCTCCGAATGTTTTAAAACACTTTTTAAAGATTTAACAGCGTCTATGTAGGAAGTTGATAAAACTGATTAAAACATAGAGGTCACCGAATTCATGTGTAGTACACAGAAAATTCTTTATTAACATTATCCAGGCGTGCAATAAGCCGTCAAAACATGTTGTTCCGGGAAACAGTGTTGATATATTTCAAATTAGGCTTCATCATTACCTGTCACTCTCCGATATCAAATAATCTTTTTAACTAATCATCTTGACGCTGTGGTATACTGCCTACCTCCTCAACCACTGACTATGCCCTTGGTAAGCTGCAATAACTTACCAACATTGATTAATCGGTGTCGCCTGCGTTAAAGATACAAGAAGGAACTATTGCATTAACCTAAACACATCAAGAGTAACATGGCAGTTCGTGAGACTGGGAATATAAGATCATCCTTATCATTGTGGTTATAGCAAAATGTCAAGGGGTGCATGTCGTTAGTGATGGGATGCAAAACATATTCACGTCCATTCTTCCTTCTGACTTTCCTATAAACATTTCCTTCAGGCTCATCTGTTGTGCAGGGTATTTTTTCTACCTGTTTCCCTCTTGGCGTAATGCTGGAGGGAGCGGAGAGTTGGGAGAGAGCCTTTCGTTTGCAATCTTTTTTTTTTTCTTTACTGCTTTATAAGGGATTGCATCTTTTTCGTAGTATTAAGGCCGGACCACATCGCTTGGATTTTGGATCTGTTTGATCATTGTATCTATGTAATTCTCTCTCTCTCTCTCTCTCTCTCTCTCTCTCTCTCTCTCTCTCTCTCTCTCTCTCTCTCTCTCTCTCTCTCTCTCTCTCTCTCTCAACAAGCCATCAAGATCACGGTGCTTCTCTTACGGTTAAGTCTTTCTTCACTTTTATTTACACAATTGACCCTTCAGTTTACATCTGTGTAATATCATATTACAATAGCACCAGCTACTTGCTACCCAGATTGTTTCTGTGCTCGAGGCCTTATTAAGGATTTTAAGATAAAGGAACCAGATGGAGCCATCTCTTGTGTGTAATGCGCAGTAATCTGGAAAACAACTTTAAACAAAGTAATTCAAGTGAAATTAAAACAGCGCTCAAAGCCTAAGCTGAGGAAAAGATATAATACTTAAAGGACGAGACACAGCGTTTGAAAACGGTGCACCCTGACCTTACCCTCACCACTTCCCCAGCGCCCATTTCCCCTGCCATCCTGGTCCACTCCCCCTCTTGCTTGCACCCTCACCACACAACTTGCCCTCACCAGTTGTTCAGCTCCCACTCCCTGTCCCATCCCTCATGGAACTCTATCCCAGAGCCTCTCCTAAACCTCATCATGTTCACCCTACCCCTCCTCCTCCCTGTCCTGCTACTTCCTCTCACCTCCACCTTATCTCCTTTCACCCTCACCCTACCTCCCGGTCCTGTCCCTCCATTAAGACCCTCCCTTGCCTTAATTCCATAACCCCTTCCAGGTTTACGTCACACTTCACCCACCAGTCCAGCCTTTCCCCTCTCCCTTCCCCACGGAATCACTATCCCCCCCCCCCCCCACACACACACACACAAACACGCACACACAGGCAACCGGCCTCAGTCACGTGTAATCGGTTTACAGTACGTAGAGACTTGAAAGAACAGAGCGACGACGCCTGTCAATGATTCTTAGAGATTCGCTGGTCAGCAATCTGGGTTGACACTTGGCGGGGAATACGAGAGCTGAGAACAGTCCATATCTGCCCCGATGCCAGAATTTCCCACATTAAACATAAAAAGTTGTTTAATGGTGAATGTTGGGAGCAACGACGTTTTCCATAAGAATTCCAAGTCAGACGTTATCGCAAAGGAATATATAGTTAATTGAAACAGTGGAAGATAGATCGGATAACACTGTTATAGTTGGCGCTTCCACGAGACAATGTAGGTAACTACGCTCGAAGTAGAGTACTAAGTGTAAATGAGAGACTGAAATGCCTGTGCATAAATGCCATAATTGGCTTTGTAGACCTATGGCTCGACTTCATAGATGTATTATACAGGAGAGACGACATTCACCTTAGTAATAAAGGGACAGAACTCTTACCTGAACGAATCAACGATCAAATTGCCATACAACTACGGGGTAAAAATTTGTGTAGAGGCTCTGGTAGAGATCGACGTGTTAACTGCATACAACGGGATCTTAAGGTCAGGTCAGGTCATATTGCAAGTTACGAGAGTGAGGTCAGATCGAGACCCTTTCCCATCCACTTGGTCAATCACTTGGCCGATCACCAAATCATACAAACAATTTCGGACAGAAATCACACGGAGTTGAATAGACTTTACGTGGATATAATAAGATCCATCCAAAACAAAATAGCTGAATTGCATTACCTGGTAACAACTAAACACGTTGACATCACTGGTGTAACAGAAACATTGCTGAACAAGAAGAACAACGATCTGATTATCGAGTACAATTTGCCAGACTACAAATTATTTGTAAGAAATAGAGACGGTCGAGGAGGCAGAACTGTACCTTATGTAAACTTTTACCTAAACCTCATCAACATTCAGACCTACAACATCTGAAGCTGTTGACCGCTTGTGTGTTCAGAATGGCAGAGAATTTTCGAAAATTTTCAAAAACGTCATAAATACAGAAGACACCTTAATCAGCCAGCAGATATTGACAGTCAGGTAGGAGGGTTTACAAATACAATACAGGATGAAAACTCGATCATTCTTTGATATTTCAGTCTCTCAGAAATCAATTGGAAAACTATCACAGGTAGAGAGTGAGTCTGCTAGACTTATCGACTTTATCAAAAACAACTTTCTTTACCAAACAGTCGCCGAGCCGACGAGAGAAGCTAATATACTTGATTTAGTTCTTGCATCACAGGAGTTCTTGGAGAACATTTATGCACTTGTAACCCCAACATGGTTAGATTCGACGTACGTATCAAAACAGACTCCACTAAAATCAGTATAATTATGTCTAACTTTACAAGGGAGGATCTTCATGAGCTGCTCGATGCTTTCAAGAGTCTCACCCTTGTTGGTTCATGACCAGAGGAATTTTGGGCCAGTTTTTAACAACAGTTTATGCACCGTCAAGTGACATTCATTGCCATGTACGACAGAATCAATAGAACCAACATCAAGCATGACTGATACTCTCTAGATATTGCATGAGCTATTTGACGTTGATATAAATTCAAGAAGCTTGAGAAATTAATGCAACACAATGTAACAAAATCAGGAAATATGTGAAGAGTCTTATATATAGAAAAAAACGAGAGAATATGAAATGAAAATTGCAAAAGATAGTTATAGAGACCCTGAAAGATTCTGTAGATAGAATAGTAATAAGAAACATAAAGAGCGAGATAGGACATTAGTAAGTGTGGATGGGAAACTATTGTGGATGAAACAAGTCATAGCAACAACCCTAAACAAGATTTTTGTTCCGTTTTTTTACACTAGAAAACAACGACACGTTTTTTGAGTCAGTGATAAATAGCACTCACACGATAACATGATCTATTGTCACACTTAGACAAGTACTAATACAGGTAAAAAGTTGAATACTAATAAAATTCCAAAACCTGAACATTTCCATCCGAGAGTAATTAAGAACGTCCATCACGAAATTACCGGACCGTTAACCCATGTTTTCAATAGATATCTCCAGGATGGAATAGTCTTGCAGGACTAGAGACTGGCACACATCACTCTTATATACAAAATAAGAAGCTGCAAATTATGAATTACCGCCATATTAGCTTCACATTAATTACCGCCATATTAGCTTCACATCAATTATACATAAACTTCTGGAGTCGATCATTAGCGATGAAAACATAGTTTACCTGGGTCAACACTGTCTGATCAATGGTTTTAGGAGGCGTAGATCATGCCTTACAAACTTCCTTGAATTTCATCATAAATCATACAGTACCCACAACAAGACAAATACAATAGATATATTTTCGGACTTCCAGAAAGCATTTGATAAAATCCTCAACGTTATCTTGATACATAAAGTCCAGACTTGAAGATTACTGGTTGCATAGGAAATTGGATAGAAGCTTGGTCACGTGACAGGAAGCTGAGTTATAATGAATGATGAATCACCACCATAGTCACCCGTTACTACTGGGGTATCCCAGGGATCCGAACTTGGGCCTATACTTTTCATCATTCATATTAACGTTATTGACGTAGGGTGACATAACCTAGTGTCCAAATTTGCGGCGACACAGAGATAGGCAATGCCGTATTGACTGAAGAAGATAGGCTGATATTACAAGACGATATAGATAAAATCGCTGAACGGTCTAGAAAATAGCAAATGACATTTAACGTCAGTAAATGTCAACTGTTACAAGTAGGAAACATAAAGAATAGAATTCGGTTATGAACTGATGGGCCACAATGTAAAGGACACCTCTAGTGTGAAGGATCTAGGTGTCACTGCGTCTAACAACTTCAAATTAAAACTAAAACTTAGAGGTCACCAGTTAATCTGGACTATAAGAAATATCTTTATCAACGATGTCATTGATGCGTTAAATAAGCTCTACGAAAATGGTGTTCAAAGAAACTCTTTTGATATCTTCAAAATTAGGTTTGATCATCACTTGTCACCCTCAGGTCGATATAGATTATTTCTCTACCATCGCACTTGTGTTACCAACGAGGAAATATTATTAAAACTTAGTAGTCATCGAACTGATTTACGTTGCACGTAATATTTCCTTAACCGACATTATCGACGCGTGGGATAGGCAACCAGAACATGACGCTCAGAGGAAAATTGGTGATATTTTCAAAATTCGGCTTGACCGTCACCTATTACTCTCTGGTATTGAAATATGCTTTAATCATCATAAGGTAGTGGTGTGGTGTGTTACCTTCTCAACCACTGATCTCGCCTGGGCTATGTTATGGTAACGTATCAGCATTGATTAACCCGAGTAACTTTGTTAAAGGAACAATAGTGAATTATTGTATCATCTTCCCACATCAAGAGTAATATAAACATTGAGTCTCGAGGCTAGAGTTCAAAGTTTGCCTTCCTATTGTTTCTACTACAAAAAGTGAAGGGATTCAGGTAATAGGATGCATGACATGTTCACACTTATTCTGCTTTTTAACTATCGTAAAAAAAAATCCTTCAGGTGTATTAGTCCTGCAAGGTATTTTTCTGTCTGTTTTTAAGATAACTACATCTTGTTCAGCAGTGTTAAAGCAAGAACGCCTTTCTTGGACCATGATTCTGTGCATTTATATAACTGGCTTTCTCTCTCTCTCTCTCTCTCTCTCTCTCTCTCTCTCTCTCTCTCTCTCTCTCTCTCTCTCTCTCTCTCTCTCTCTCTCTCTCTCTCTCAGAAAAACACTTTGGAATATTCTTCACGAACAGGTTAAGAGGAATAAAGAACTAGTTCTAATTATACGAAAGAAAGTTTCATATTCACAGCATCTCAGCTCCTTGCCAGTTGACTACGAGCCCATTTCGCTTTGATTTTCCTATGCAGAGTTTTGCTTTAGCCCTGGGCATCATGTTACAGCCAAAATCACACATCATTTAACAAATAATAATCGAAGGAAAGTCTGCACATTGTTGTTATTCAAGCAAAGGACACCTGAAATATCTGTCAACATAACTATTTCATCCTGATCATACTAAAGATACATACTCGCCTTAGAGGATATATGGAATCTAGTACGAACAGTTTACGAGGTCGTTCTTGGTTATTAGCCTGCCTCGCTGAGCAGTTTAGCAATATTGGCTGTGTGGATGAGTATGAGATGGTCTTAAACCACAGTAACATCGAAGGTTGTCTTAAAGGTTATCTTTGAGACCAACGAAGAACCTTGAAAACTTTCTTGGTGCTTGCCCCAGAGAGTGTAATATGTATCACACACACACACACACACACACACACACACACACACACACACACACACACAAACACACACACACCACACACACACACACACACACACACACACACACACACATGTCAGCCAGACAGCCAGCCAAGAAGATGAGCACAGGCACTGCACCTGTATTATCAAGATTCTGGTTGGCTTACAGCTTTTGAAAACTATGATGTACAAGTAAGGGGCAGTATAAAGGGAAGGAGGTCTTTCAGTGTTATATGCACTGGATATCAAGTTTCTGTGTGCAGATTTTGTGAGTAAGATAGGGCTAAGGCGAGGGAGTTTCCCTGATTCAAATTGACTGGCCATGAGTGTTGCCAACTTGAGTGAATCTGTTTTCATCATTGTGCAGTTTGTAAGGGGATACAATTTTAAGATAGAATGGTTACCATTAGGAATGTGAATATGTGTAACTAAATTCTTTATTGTATGACAATGCAGCTCTGACTTGATGAAAGGGAGCAAAGTTATAGTGCAACCAAATGGCATCACTATCAGATCTATTTAGATATTAAAAGTTTCCTTATGACTGAGGTTAATACGGCTAGCAAGCGTTATTAATGTCTGTGAAATTAATTTGGTGGATCAGTTTGAAACCATCAGCGCTGCCTGAGCCAATGAAGAATAAACAAACATGGACGTTATAAAGGACGAGAGAGGAGGAGGAGATCAACGACAAGCTTGTCACACATATGTTAGCAAAGGCAAATACTGTGCTGAAGTTATCATGTCATAACGTACTACAGGAACTACACTAGAGATACAGATGAAAGAGTAACCATAGGAAAAGTTTGGTGATGTTATGGTTTGTTGTTAAAAAGCAAAACCAGAAGTTAACACTCGAGGAGTTAGAGAAACTGAGAAATCAATGCAAGGATCATAAAGGGTATCATGAGATGAGAAGGAGCTTAGTGATCTCAGAAACAATCAGTGACTTTAGATAAGAATTTAGTTTAGCAGATGGGTTTAGGAGATGCATAATCAGAGGAAGGATGGTGAAGTCAGGAAATAGAAGAGAAGGTCAGATAACTTTGCTCTAGATGCCTTACAGGGTCTTAAGTTAGAGGTAAAGACAAACACATACAGAATCTATTGTCAGAAGTGGGAAAGGAGGTGCAGATGAAGATATTCCAGAGGCTGATGAGTTTGAAAAAAGGACTAAACACATGAGAGTAGTGGGTAAGGAGGTGTATAAGGCGCATGAATAGTCATGCAGAGGAACACAGTCCTGGGGTGACACAAAACAACGTCACACGACATGAAGTGAAACTGCAGAAAAAATAATTTGCACTGTTATAGATAGAGCAATCAATAAAGTCTGCGACCTCGTTGACGAAAGGTTTAGAAAAGCACAGAACTTGCTGGTGCTTGTTTCTAGAAGAGATATGTTAGAGATAAAGACACAGAGGTGGATAATTCAGAGCTGAAGGATCTAGCTGAGAGGTGGATGCCATTATGATTAAAAAAAGATTAGTCAAGTTGATGATTATTTTTTTTGGTTGTAAGATTATGATGAATAAGGAAGATAAGGGAATGAAGGGGAAAAAAAATTATTGAAAGGTTGCTGAGGGCTATAGGTTTGCCAGATGCAGTTTTGGTGATTAAGGAAAGAATGATTTATGGTTGTGATCAAGACGTAAGAGGGCGACCAGTTATGGTTATGTTTGACTTGGAGTCATCTAGACAGGAGGTATATATGAAAACTAAGAAACTTAAAGACAAGGTGAATTTAGGTGGGATGCTCTTCATATGTGATAAATTAGAGGAAGATAGAAAGAAAAGGAAATAAAACAATCAGAAGACAAAAACTTGGGACGCCAGTTAAGGCGAGTGGGCGGAGTAGCCCCGCCAGCATTGCAGAGTGAGCAGGAGTCATTGTATCAGCGAAAATACATCTGGTATTGTTAGGGTCGTTGCAACAAAGCTTACTAAAGCTGTAAGATCTCTCCTGCTCTGCCCAGGTGGATACATGATGGTGAAGAGGGAAAGAGAAGGCAACGGACCCTTAATAAAAGATAGTCTTAAGTTTCAAAAGATAGTGAAGGATGACACGTTCAGACAATACATAATGGTAAGAGTAAATGTTGGGAAGAAGTGTATGGTGGTGTTTATATCATATGATACTCAAAAAAAGTAATAACAAGAACAAATATGCAATGATAACAATGAACAGAACAGTCTAGATGGCACATGATGCTTTAAAACACTCACTTCTCAGATATGATAAAACAATGATATTTGATCCATGATTGGTATATCACAATCACCGAAAATGAGTTGACCGATTACTGGGTAATGAATCCTACACGCTTCTGTAAAGTGCTACGTCAAACTATAGACATTATGGCAGGAAAGAGGATGTCCATTATATGATATATCATCGATCTTCACATCGTGTAGACTTACTTCTGTATAGGAATGTTCCATGTCACTACTGTAACTCAGGCTCATGTGATTAGATCTAAGAAAGTATTTCTCATAGAATGATATACTCATGATTCACTTCATATCTTGAGCTTTTTGTACTAAAATTTGATAATATAATAAACCCACTTTCCAATCATCTGATTAGATTCTTAATTCTGTGGGTCCTTTGTTACTTAACTGTACCTGAAATGATGTGACTCTGGGCCAACCAAGTTACAGGGATAATCTCCTTCAACTGAGTAATCCCATCTTCACCTTTTCCTCCTTTAGCATCCTCGCTGGAGGTCCTGGCTGTAGCGAGGGCTCGTCTTTCAAGTGCAGGGTACACTTGGTGTCGTATATATAATGCTACCAAGCCTTTACGCATCCCTGTGTAACAGGTGAATATACGTCAGACCAATCAGGGAACAAGTCCCAGACATCGATAAAGTTAACTCCGTTCCTCACTGCACATCTTGTGGTATCTTTCATTCATTCTTACATCTCTGCTGAGACAAGGGGTGTCAGAGAAATTTCCAGGTTCTATAACATTTGCAAAACGTCCAGCAGATCTATTTCTTATCTCTCTTGATATGGCCCAAAGACACTACATTATCATCTGTTTCCTTGCTTTTTCTCACAGACATTTTAGTCAGGCCTACAGCAATGACTTTGCATGACTTTCATCAGTTTACTTGTCTTTACCTGCGGAACAATTGGCTTTGTATCAGTTCCTGGGTACAGCTCTACATTCATCCTCCTTGCTCGCTATTGGCTCATAAAACTATTGTTTCTGTTTCAGGTTCACTTGCAAAACTTATTCTTTGTTGAAAAAGTTCTGTCTCATTCCTGGGAGGACGTGGCATACACTCATTTCTACCAACTTGGAAAACTTCCTCTTCAAAAACTTCTAGGTAAGAATCCTTTTGCGACATCGTAACTGAAGCTTTACCGTCATGATCATGAATTCTCTTTATGTATTCAACTCCTTTAATCTCTTTTTTTAAAGCGATTTTTTTGTCTCATTTACATTCAATACAACATATTTTGATCTTCCTGCATTAATATTCTATTTCCTAAAATACCCCATCAGGGATTGGGCAAGGAGTAAAAAGATAATACAGAACACGTAAAGTGAAAAAATACAAAAAAAGAAAATATATAACATTGTCACTCTCCCTAAAAGAGAAAACACACTGGAAAGCTGACGCAAACACTGACCTTACATGGCAGAGAATAACCACACGTCCTTCCTGATACTCAGGTAGATACATTGACTTCAGTAGCCTGGGTGGGGCTGGACACCGCACGACCTACCTCTAAAAGCGTCTGCGCTGAGTACCTTCCTGGCTACTAATATCTAAGATGAAATTAGGCTGGAGAGAGAGAGAGAGAGAGAGAGAGAGAGAGAGAGAGAGAGAGAGAGAGAGAGAGAGAGAGAGAGAGAGAGAGAGAGAGAGAGAGAGAGAGAGAGAGAGAGAGAGAGAGAGAGAGAGAGAGAGAGAGAGAGAGAGAGAGAGTCTCACAGATACATAAGCCACACAGACGCAGAGTCCAAGCAAGGTGGTCTAACATTGATGATGCTTAAAAAAGAAATGCAATCCCTTAAAAGCAGAAGAATATGATGACAGAGTAAATGTTCCCTTTCCTCCCTCGTAAATGTTCCCTTTCCACCGTCCACTCTCCGGCACACGCCTAACGGAAACAAGTACAAGAAAATACCTTCATAATAAATATGACAGAGGGAAACTTTTATATGGAAGTCAGAAGGTAGAATGAACGTGAATATGTCATGCATCCCATATAAACGAAATCTTTTGTTATAAAGACAGTGGTGAAGATAAACTTGAGCTCCAGCCTCGCGGCACGTCATGTCTATATTCCTTATTGCTTCCTTTAAGCAGGCGACACGGGTTAATGTTGGTATGTTACCGCAACATGGCTAGGGTGAGATTAGGGGTTTAGAAGATAGTATGAAATGCCACTACCTTATGAAGATTGATTAAATGAATTATTCAATAACAGAGAGACTAAGTTTGAAGATATCAAGAACGTTTCTCTGAACAACAAGTAACGTGACGTAAATCTGGAGGAGGTTACCGTATTAAGGCGAGGGATGGCCTTAGTGGAGGCACGGGACTGGCAAGTAGGGCGAGGGTGAGAGGAGTTTAGGTGGGGATGGGGGGAGTTAACAGCACGGGGGTGCTGAGGGGTAGGGTGAGCATGATGAGGTTTAAGAGGAGCTGTGATGGCACAGGCTGTGGGAGAAGGTGCCAGCGGAAGAGGTGTGGGGCAGGCAGTAAGCGTTGGGCGGGTGGGGAGGGTGCGAGCCTGGCAGGGGTGGACTAAGATGGCGAGCGAAAGCAGCCGGGGGGGGGGGGGGGGGGGGGGGGGGGGGGGGGGGTAGTGAGGGAATGGTGCGTCATGATCAACCGCTGTATCTCGCCCGTAAGTATCAAACCTTCAGCCGGTAATGTCTGAGCGCTGCCTTAGATTGAATCAAATCACTTTGATCTTTTCTTCCAGATTACTGCGGATGACGCAGAACTAACAATCATTGTACCCTCCGTCTGGTCCCGTTACCAGAAAATCGTTGATAAACCCCCGACCACAGGATGTACATACCTGGGTAGTGAGTACCTGGTGGTACTGTGATGAATCACACAGATGTAAACTGAAGGGTCAATATGGCAAATGAATGTGAAGACAAGTACATAACGACGGTAATGCACTATGATCCCGGTGGCTGGTTTGGCTGGACGTTGACCTCACTTGAAGTGACACTAGGCTCAGAGCGACACATCCTGCCAATACGAGCTCCCAGGGGAGAGAGAGAGACAATTAGAGAGAGAGAGAGAGAGAGAGAGAGAGAGAGAGAGAGAGAGAGAGAGAGAGAGAGAGAGATGAGAGAGAGAGAGAGAGAGAGAGAGAAGATATTCTATCAAAAATAATATGAAATCATCTAAGTGCAAAATATGAAAAATCTAAGGAGGAATTTTTACATAAAACGATTTTCATTAATGCATTCATCGAATTTTGAATAATTTGATTAATTCTGTACTTATGGTGACAGGTTGAGTATCTTACGAGTTGAGATCAATTGACTATACACCTGACCACGAAGAGTGGGGCACTCAGATTTTATAGTAACATCAACAATGACATCCATCTTCATTAACAACCGTTTTCCTTGACTTTTGTTCTACACCAAACACACCTTATTCCGGTACCCCATCTGCTCTCCTCCTGCTTCTACATGTACACATAAACCTGACGACCCAGCGAGTAATGTTCAACCATGCAGGGTCAAAGGAAAGGATGCAAGTGTTGCCACAAACAGGTCTGGCCTTAGGTATATGCAAAGCCTGAGGTAACACATCAAGCGAAGTGTTTCCAAGCAGTTATGAGCCCCATATATCGTGCAATGTTGTATATTAGATATATATCATGGGGTCAGAATCACTTTCACCCACAGAAATGAGACAGACTATATCCTGGTTGTATAACTTATATGAAATGATAATGACGAAACTAGGTATCAAAAATACCACTAAACCAAAAATGGAAAAGAAGGCTCAATTGTCGCAGGCAACATCGTAGAATGCGACATATACAACTATATACTTTAAAAGAAGGTGAGAATAAGGAAAAGGCAACTGAATGTCTCATTATGTTATCTCTGGAATAAAGGCAAAATGATTTTGGTTTTGGGAGATGTTATTTATAGCTGATAACTGTCAGAAGATTCAATCACTCCTGCGACATGCTTGAGTGTAGACTGATAACTTTATGTTCGAATCACCAACGCTCTTCTGATCAACTGCATGCTCGTCTGCACCTTCATATACCAACTGTGAATGCAATTAGATGACTTGAGTTCTCCCTGCTACTGGTTGGAACAATGCTGCTTATGCGAACATTGAATAGTAACACAACAACTTCGAAGCTAGAATTCCTATAGTTTCTCAGCAACCAACGAGTTTTTCCATCAACTGGAGAATAACTCTCACAGCCATACTTTTGCTCTGCATCACATCACTGACAATGGTGGTGGTGTGATAAAACATGTGTAACGCCATAATACAACAGCGACGATAAGTCTGTAATCCTTTAACAGCTGAGCGAGAGATTCAGCTTGGCTACGCGTGACTGGATCGTGTATTTCATCAGCCACTTTAAATATCGCGTCGCGCACCACTTGCAGCTGATAACGAATGGGCGTCACGCTGTCAATACGAACCGTCTAACGAATTTCACTGATTTACCGAAAAGCCTGATACCAGTTTCCTGAAAATAAGCCATCTCTGCGTTGTTGCAGCTCAAAATCTCTGATGTCAGCTCAAGGGATGCCGTGAATAACGAGTACATTCGCTGAGGCAAAGCAACAAAAAACAAATCATACCAGTTATAAACATAACGTCAAGTAAAGAAAGCAAGTGGAGTTGTCTCCAATATTTTTTCTACCCTTTTATATGGACGCCTTTTGGCAGTCGTTTTTCGTGTTGTTGATTTTTGTGTTGCAGGCTCCAGTCACGGACAAAAGTCAACATCGAAGCCGAGAATTATGACACGGAAAATGAAAAGACAGGGGAAAGTATTTACGAATCTTTTAGAAAGTGAAAAACCTGTCCTTTGAAGCGCGCCAGGTCATAGTTATTGGAAAAGACATGAGAAGGTAGAGAGTTCCAAAGCTTCGATGTGTAGGGGAAAAAAGCAGTTGTCAAAACGGCCCACGCTTGAGTTGCTGATGGCTACACAATAATCATGTGATGCAGCAGCTTGCCGAATATTGCGTGGTCTTGTGGTGTGGGCACACAAACAGTCAGCTCTCGAGACCAAACAAATCCTAGACGATCATCAGTTAAAGCTTCCCACCTTGAATGCCCAATGGGACGATAGCAGTTAGCCAGTGATGTATGTTTCTGGTGACTGACATCCAATATACAGTCTTTTGTAATGGTACTTGATGGCCTTAGATTTCTTCAAAATCAATGATCTTGTTGCTTTCATCATTAACGAAATTAACAAATCTTGAGGTGTCTTTTTTTAGATAACAACCATGAAAAGAATTAAGAAATACACGGCTCACATGTTATTGCATGACAGAGTCAGTCACAGAATATAGCTGCTCTAACCTAAGAAACACAACGTTATGAAGCATATACCGCCTGTCCACGTACTCACGCGTTCACCTGAATACTGGAAGACAATGACGACCTTGAATATTTTCTTAGAAGAATTTTTCTTTGTTAATTGAATGTTTATCCGCCTCGCTGAAGGTTTTATCTCTGTTAATTCTTATTTCTTACTCAAAGCACAATTGTATGTTATTTATATGATCTTTCCACACATCATGCGAAAAACGTCATGTGTATATGTTCACCTAATCTCTTATCAAGCGCAAGAGTGCTACTCTTGTCAGTGGTATAGTATAATTTACAACAAAAACAAAAGATCCTGTCCCACACGATGGACAACCTCCGCTCACACGAAGAAATGCAGTGAAATACAAAGAACAATAGACTATTGAACTCTTTTGTGGCTGTCTGTGATAGATGTAGGGAAGAGAGACGTAAATAGTAGAGGGGTTCAAGTGTAAAAGCAAAACAGAAGACCTATGGAGGGACACCAGTAAACTTTGTATATAACTATGAAGGCGCAAATAAAGTTAATTTGTGAACAGAAGCGAAGCACTTGACACCTATGGTGCTGTCTTCACCTGCTCTCACTGGTAAATCATTCCTGTTGAAGAAAAGTTCTTTGCCTCATTCGAAGTAAAACGCTTGCCAACGAGTTTGTTGTTGCTATTAGTATAATCAGACAAATCTCTTTTTAAATTGCTCCTCAGATCAAGATTATCTTGACATTTAATACTATTATCTACCTTTATCAAATCACTTCTTAACATTTTCTTTTCTACGCCCAGTGAGCTTCAGTCGCCCAACCAGCTCTTATAGGATTTGCTTCTCAGCCCGAGAACCGAGAATTATTTTGGAAGCCTGCCGCTGTACCCTTTAAATTATGTGGAGGACAAACCTTTTCACAGCTTTTTTACTGCTTCTATGCTGTTTACTGAGCTTTAGGTTATCGCAGATTATCTGGCCATGCGTTTTCCTCATTCACCTTCCGTAGTTCAACAGAGTTCATACCACAGTTACCTTCATTTATAATGGCAGTATGTAAAACTTTGCTCTTATCGATATCATAATTCATTTGCCACTTGTGAGTCCAGTCCATTAGTTGATCTGACTTCTTGCAGGTAAAGGAGTTCAATTTCTGTTGCAGCATATTTGCTTAGCATCGTCTGCGATTTTTTCTGTTCTACACATCAGAATATCATCGATGTCATTCAGTACATGAGAAAGAAAACTGCCTTTCACTATCGTCTATCAGTTATTTCAAATCCTTTACTTTTGTCGACCTATCTTCACCTAGTGTGAATCAGTAGCCAATATGAGCAGCAGCGACTCTCACGGTTCTGTTAATAGTTCTTTTCTCCTTCCTTCTCCTCTTGTCATTTTTACCTAATGATAATGATAATGATATCTCAATGTGTTTATTTCTTTCATTTGCAGACGACATGAGTGTGAGCATACAAACTGAACCTGAGAAAATGATGAAAATATATCCCTTGAATTAATAGTAATTATGATGAGAAACCGTTACGCAAAAATGTATGATAATCTATTTGTAAGATACACACTCGTAATTTATCATGTGATCAGTATTCATCAGCATCCAAATATTTCTCCAGTGAGATTTCTATATCATCCATGTCACTGCTTCTCAACCTTTTCTCTATGTGGAAAAACTTTGTGGAAAATTTTGGGGTGGAGTATTTTCCTATAGGGCCTCACTAATGATCTACAACGCAAATCTGAGATTTTGTTTATTTTGTTTATTCATGCTGGGATCAGATTCATGCTTGGATCAGATTCATTACATAATTCCTCATTTTTATTAAGGAAAACCACTTCAGCACTACAGCATTACTCTGTGGCTCTCATGAGCCTGTTGAGATCAAGTCATTTATACTGATGTTTATGTTTGGTAACTACGACCTGCAGAGGGACAACCACGCTGAGGGGACCAGGATAAGGATACTTACACTGAGATAACCCACAATGGTTCATCTACTTTAGGAATATATCAGTTTAAGCTTATCATTACTAAGCACACAGATAATGTGTGTACCATTACATGATAGAACTATCTGTGGATGCAAGAATTACTCACAATATGTCTTCTAACCAGATAACTCTCCAGATATTCATTCCAAGGAATTACCCACAAAATCATAACGACTCATCTCAACTAAACAGTGAGAGGGGAGTCCCTGAGGACAGAACGTAGAGTTCATCAGGTAATATGGTAATGTGAGACAGCAAGCCATAAGGTTGCCTTTAAGTACCCAGCTCGACAAGTTTTATTCTAATTACAGCCATTTGATGTGCACTTCTGCCAGTCTCGTACGTGGTCCATTTTGTTATGTTTTAGTCATGTTCTTATGGTATCAGTATGATTCTTCAGTGTGCGTGTTGTATATTATCTTCATTCAGCATATCATATTAGATCAGCCACCGTCTTGCGACCAAATTCATGTGCACACACGTTGCGAGGGCCGCTGACTGGTTACGGGGAACTCACCGACCAGTCCATGAGGTCAACTTCTTTAGGAGTTTTATGATCACATTTATGAGTGTGTCTCACCCGAACTGTTCTTAGCCGTCATTGTGTTTTATGTGAGTGTCAGTTTGAGTCAGGCGTGTATGATTTTCGTCCACTATTTATTTCGTCTGTTGTATGTCGACATTGCTGATCTGAGAGTTCTGAAGCTCATTGCTTCAAAGTTTATTCTCTCGTGAGCGGTTAGGTTAGGTTAGGTTAGGTTAGGTTAGATTAGGTTAGGTCTGGATATTTTCATTTTATGTTGGTCGGTGACTGGCCATTTTTTGGGTTGCATTATGTTATTTTGATTATAGCTCTTGAGTTATTCATTAAACAACATAGTGAATTCACTGGTACTGGTCGGCATTCAAGAACTGTCACGACCAGCGCTTTGTACAAATGTAACTTTGTTTCTTCGACCAAGGGTTTTGATATTCTTAATATATGGGGGTCTTTTGTGTGCAATCAGAGTAATGTGTTTGCTATGCAATGAGAGTCTTATATATTCCATCGCATTTCATAATTTCTCTTGATATATTGTACGATATATGGCAAAATGTCTTGTACGTTGTAAGGCAAAGGATCAGTGCAAATGACATAAGGGGAGTGGGGAGGAATTCGATGTATTTATGGAAGCAGAGATGGCTTGCGCAAAAGATGCTTGTGGCATGAGAAGCGTGAGAGGTGGGCAGATTAGAAAGGGCACAGAATGGTGGGATGAAGAAGTAAGATTATTAGTGAAAGAGAAGAGAAAGGTCTTTGGACGATTTTTGCAGGGAAGTAGTGAAAATTACTAGGAGATGTATAAAAAAAAGCGGCAAAAGGTCAAGGTAAAAGTGCAAGAGTTGAAAAAGAGGGCAAATGAGAGCTGGGGTGAGAGAGTATCATTAAATTTTAGGGAGAATAAAAAGATGTTTTGGAAGGAGGTAAATGAAATGAGTAAGATAAGAGAACAAAGGGGAACATCGGTGAAGGGGGCAAATGGGGAGGTGATAATAAGTAGTGATGAAGTGAGAAGGAGATGGAGTGAATATTTTGAAGGTTTGTTGAATGTGTTTGATGATAGAGTGATAGATATAGGGTGTTTTGGTCGGGATGGTGTGCAAAGTGAGAGGGTAAGGGAGAATGGTTTGGTGAACAGAGAAGACGTAATGATAACTTTGTGGAATATGAAAGCCGGCAAGGTGGAGGGTTTGGATGGTATTACAGTGGAATTTATAAAAAAAGTGGGTGACTGTGTTATTGACTGGTTGGTAAGGATGTGTGATGCATGGAGAAGTCCCTGAGGATTGGCGGAATGCATGCATAGTGCCATTGTACAGCGGCAAAGGGGGTAAAGATGAGTGTTCAAGTTATAGATGCATAAATTTGTTGAGTATTCCTGGGAAATTATACGGGAAGGTTTTGGGAGCGAAGAAGAATGTTTGAAAAATGAGAACATTATATCGGTGAGAAAAATTTTGTTATGTTTGAAAGAATAGTGGCAACAATGTTATGTGGTTGCAGGCATAGGTTATAGATAGCGTTGTACGGAGGAGGGTGAATGTGATAGAATTCAAATGTTTGAGGGCAGTATGTGGTGTGAGGTGGTTTAAGGCAGAAAGTAATGAAAGGGTGGGAAATGTGTGGAAATAAAAGATGTGGTTGAGAGAGCAGAAAAGGGAGTCTTAAAATACTCTGGAAATATGGAGAAAATGAATGAAGAAACGTTGAAAAAGAGGATATATGTGTAGGGGGTAGAGGGAACTAGGAGAAACGGGAGACCAAATTGGAGGTGGAAGGATGAAGTCAAAAAGATTCTGAGCTATCAGAGCCTGAACATACGGGAGGTGAGCGGCGTGCAAGGAATGGAGTGAAATGGAAATATATTGTATACCGGAGTCGACTTGCTATCAATGGACTGAACCACTGTGAAACGTCTGGGTTAAACCATGGAAATGTCTGTGTGGAATGGATGTGGATAGGAAGCTGTGGCCTCGGTGCACCACTCATGACAGGTAGAGGGTGAGTGTGGACGAATAATGTCCTTTTTTGTCTGCATTCTTTGGTGCTACCTCGATGAAGTGGGGGTAGCGAGGCTATTTCTCGGGTGCAAGACAGCGTAGAGAAAATATAAAGGCAAGAAAGTATGAATAAGTACATGTGTATATATGTACATGTCTGCATGGGTGTATGTATATGTATGTATATTTTGATATGTATATGTATATACATATGTGCGCATATAGGTGTTTATATATATATATATATATATATATATATATATATATATATATATATATATATATATATATATATATATATATATATATATATATATATATATATATATATATATATATAAATATATATTTATTTATATATATTTATTTATTTTGCTTTGTCGCTGTCTCCCGCGTTAGCGAGGTAGCGCAAGGAAACATACGAAAGAATGGCCAAACCCGCCCACAAACACATGTATATACATACACGTCAACACACGCAAATACACATACCTATACATCTCAATGTACACATATATATACACACACAGACATATACATAAAAACACATGTACATAATTCATACTGTCTGCCTTTATTTGTTCCCATCGCCACCTCGCCACACATGGAATAACAACCCCCTACCCCCTCATGTGTGCGAGGTTGCGCTAGGAAAAGACACCAAAGGCCCCATTCGTTCACACTCAGTCTCTAGCTGTCATGCAAATAATGCACCGAAATCACAGCTCCCTTTCCACATCTAGGCCCCACACACTTTCCATGGTTTACTCCAGACGCTTCACATGCCCTGGTTCAATCCATTGACAGCACGTCGACCCCGGTATACCACATCGTTCCAACTCACTCTATTCCTTGCACGCCTTTCACCCTCCTGCATGTTCAGGCCCCGATCACTCAAAATCATTTTTACTCCATCTTTCCACCTTCAATTTGGTCTCCCACTTCTCCTCGTTCCCTCCACCTCTGACACATATATCCTCTTGGTCAATCTTTCCCCACTCATTCTCTCCATGTGACCAAACCATTTCAAAACACCCTCTTCTGCTCTCTCAACCACGCTCTTTTTATTTCCACACATCTCTCTTACCCATACATTACTTACTTGATCAAACCTCCTCACACCTCATATTGTCCACAAACATCTCATTTCCAGCACATCCACCATCCTGCGCACAACTCTATCCATAGCCCACGCCTCGCAACCATACAACATTGTTGGAACCACTATTCCTTCAAACATACCCATTTTTGCTTTCCGATATAATTTTCTCGACTTCCAAACATTCTTCAAGGCTCGAAGAATTTTCGCCCCTCCCCCACCCTATGATTCACTTCCGCTTCCATGGTTCCATCCGCTGCCAGATCCACTCCCAGATATTTAGCACTTTACTTCCTCCAGTTTTTCTCCATTCAAACTTACCTCCCAATTGACTTGACCCTCAACCCTACTGTACGTAATAACCTTGCTCTTATTCACATTTACTCTTAACTTACTTCTTTCACACACTTAACCAAACTCTGTCACCAGCCTCTGCAGTTTCTTACATGAATCAGCCACCAGCGCTGTGTCATCAGCGAACAACAACTGACTCACTTCCCTAGCTCTCTCATCCACACCAGACTGCATACTTGCCCATCTTTCCAAAACTCTTGCATTCACCTCACGAACAACCCCATCCATAAACAAATTAAACAACCATGGAGACATCAAACACCCCTGCAACAAACCTACATTCAATGAGAACCAATCACTTTCCTCTCTTCCTACCCGTACACATGCCTTACATCCTCGATAAAAACTTTTCACTGGTTCTAACAACTTGCCTCCCACACCATTTATTCTTAAAACCTTCCACAGAGCATCTCTATCAACTCTATCATATGCCTTCTCCACACACATATATATATATATATATATATATATATGGTAAAGTGTGTGGAAGAAGAAAGTTAAGAGTAAATGTGAATAAGAGCAAGGTTATTAGGTACAGTAGGGTTGAGGGTCAAGTCAATTGGGAGGTGAGTTTGAATGGAGAAAAACTGGAGGAAGTGAAGTGTTTTAGATATCTGGGAGTGGATCTGGCAGCGGATGGAACCATGGAAGCGGAAGTGGATCATAGGGTGGGGGAGTGGGCGAAAATTCTGGGGGCCTTGAAGAATGTGTCGAAATCGAGAACATTATCTCGGAAAGCAAAAATGTGTATGTTTGAAGGAATAGTGGTTCCAACAATGTTGTATGGTTGCGAGGCGTGGGCTATGGATAGAGTTGTGCGCAGGAGGATGGATGTGCTGGAAATGAGATGTTTGAGGACAATGTGTGGTGTGAGGTGGTTTGATCGAGTGAGTAACGTAAGGGTAAGAGAGATGTGTGGAAATAAAAAGAGCGTGGTTGAGAGAGCAGAAGAGGGTGTTTTGAAGTGGTTTGGGCACATGGAGAGGATGAGTGAGGAAAGATTGACCAAGAGGATACATGTGTCGGAGGTGGAGGGAACGAGGAGAAGAGGGAGACCAAATTGGAGGTGGAAAGATGGAGTGAAAAAGATTTTGTGTGATCGGGGCCTGAACATGCAGGAGGGTGAAAGGAGGGCAAGGAGTAGAGTGAATTGGAGCGATGTGGTATACCGGGGTTGACGTGCTGTCAGTGGATTGAATCAAGGCATGTGAAGCGTCTGGGGTAAACCATGGAAAGCTGTGTAGGTATGTATATTTACGTGTGTGGACGTATGTATATACATGTGTATGGGTGGGGGGTTGGGCCATTTCTTTCGTCTGTTTCCTTGCGCTACCTCGCAAACGCGGGAGACAGCGACAAAGTATAATAAAAAAGAAATAATAATATATATATATATATATATATATATATATATATATATATATATATATATATATATATATATGTATTTATATATATACACGGGCCTTTACCTTTATTCATTTGTATGATTCTATGAGTCCTTCTATGTACTATTTATACCGTATGAAGAGGGAACTTTGTACTCGTGGCGTCATGTTTCTTGAAACTTCTGTTATCTTACAGATCCTTAAATGTACTTGTGGTTTTTCATGAACAATGCCCTCATTTCATTCGATCCATCCACTAATAATAGAATTTCTTTTCTTTATCCTTTTAAGAAGTTTTTGCTTAAATCTCTGCTATATCCTCTGCTTGTGTTATACATGCATCTTGCGTAGAACTATATTCACTGATTTTTTCTCTTCCCTGGTGGATAAACGTAAGGTTTCCAGCCTTTTTATAACTCATTTCTCTTGTTTCTAGTTTCAGTTTCGTTGACACCCCCCTGTAGAAATTCTCTCTTTTTGGTGTTTATTCAGGTGCAGTAACAAAATCTGACAAGTGGTTTTAGCCTTATATAGAGTATGAATATCATGCTGTTCTAATATTACCCAATAGATGGTCTGCGTCTCGAATTATTATCCCAATGTGGACTCCGCAATTTAGATACGATATCAGCTCTCAAGTCCTTCTCACACAAACAATCTTAAAGCTAATTTACTGCAGGACAGTAATCATAATGAGGCATTCTTTCAGTTTGTCCTACCATGACTACTCTGCATTTGCGCTGGTTGGGTGTAGGCAGAATGGTACGCCTGGGACTCAAAATCATGCGGATCCAACCTTGGGCTGGCCCGAGCTGACTCATGCAATTACACTACAGAGGCCCGTATGTATGTGTGTGTGTGTGTGTGTGTGTGTGTGTGTGTGTGTGTAGGAAGGCAAACGATTACCCCTCTCCTCCTCATAATGCCACCAGACGTATAACAATATCCCTATTCTGAAAACATAGACGCCATCTCCGCTCGCCTATCCTAATTAAAAATGTACCTGAAAATTTTCATTTACGAAGAAGAAAAAAGAGAAACTGTTAGAACTCTCTCTGTGTTGTTCTGCGCATTAGGGAGACACATGGGACGAGGGTAGAACTTTTCTATGACTTGAAATTAGATGTTCAGCTGCGTAAACAAGCTATTAGATTTTTCCCTGTGAGCCAACAGCACAAGGGCGGGGGATGAAGGGCAAGGTGGGAGGCCAGACGTTATCCGGTATTTTTGTCCAAAATGTCAGCAGCCCTGACGTGTGTCCCTCCCAGTATGTTGACTTGCCTACCCTCATATCTCACGCACACACACACACACACACACACACACATACACACACACACACACACACACACACGTGTCAGTAATCCTGCCACACAAATAATTTATTGGTCATGTGTTAGTGATAGAGATCTTCTTTTCTGACATGTGCCAATGAAGTAAGCGACCTGCTGAAAATCTATCTAGCTGCATATGTCTCTTTTTTAAGACGAGATTGATGAATGATCTATTATCTTCCACACTTTATGTCAAGATAAAACGCTTCTATTACAGCAAGTGTCCCTAGCGCAGGTGATATAATTTCGATATAGCTATCATAGCTCAAACTTCTTATCAACCCAGTCCCAGTCACCAGCCGTATCTCTTCCCATCACAAACCTTGCCCTTCTGTACAATTCAGCCGAGTATGAATATGAATTATGGTCACATTCTGTGCGAAAAATTGATAAACAAATCATCTTAATCCTTCCATCTTTATGCTTCAAAAAGTCATGTAATAAGTGAAGTCGAAATCCACCTCTTCGGTATTCCTGCCATTTTTCATATTTTTTTTTTCGTTTTTTTCATTTCGCATGAAAATCTGATATACAAATCACGAACGTACAAAAATGATGATCCCTGGATGCCGAAAAATATAATAAAACTTATACACCACACCTCAGTACTAAAAGCGAAATCACTACAAAAACTAGCGTGAGAACTACATGGTCTTTACCATAATGTTAACATCAGACACATCATATCGAACATATATGACAAAAGCAGTGCCGGAATTATCAGAGGAAAACGAATTAAAGTGAGATTTTGAACAACAGCAGAGGCCGCATTAAGGACATTACCTCTTCTTTCACAATCTTTTTTTGAAAATCCGCCATTTGGAGATGTCCAGAAACGACATCTCGGACAACAGTGGCAAAGAACATCAGGGAAAACATCATCACCTGCAGAGAGAACACCATCACCTCAAGTGAAGGAGGTCATACTTACTGGATTGGTGTCAATTTTGGTTCACATATTTTTCTTGTTATCTGAGACGTCACGAGCAACTATGGCCCTGATCATGGCTCTCTCTGTATGTCTGTCTCATTCTCTCTCTCTCTATGTATACATATATTATTATCATTATTTTGCTTTCTCGCTGTCTCCCACGTTTGCGAGGTAGCGCAAGGAAACACACGAAAGAAGTGGCCCAACCCACCCCCATACACATGTATATACATACACGTCCACACACGCAAATATACATACCTATACATCTCAAAGTACACATATATATACACACACAGACATATACATATATACACATGTACTTAATTCATAATCTGCCTTTATTTATTCCCTTCGCAACCCCACCACTCATGGAATAACAACCCCCTCCTCCCTCATGTGTGCGAGGTAGCGCAAGGAAAAGACAACAAAGGCCCAATTCGTTCACACTCAGTCTCTAGCTGTCATGTAATAATGCCCGAAACCACAGCTCCCTTTCCACATCCAGGCCCCACACATCTTTCCATGGTTTACCCCAGACGCTCCCTCCCCTTTTAGTCGCCTTCTACGACACGCAGGGAATACGTGGGAAGTATTCTTTCTCCCCTATCCCCAGGGATAATATATATATATATATATATATATATATATATATATATATATATATATATATATATATATATATATATATATATATATATATATATATATATGTAAAAGCCCAGACATCCACATATACATACTTATACATACACAGACATATACATATAGACACATGTACATATTCATACTCGCTTGCGTTCATCCATTATAGGCGCTACCCAACTCCACAGGAAACATCGCTACCCCCTGCTTCAGCGAGGTAGCGCCAGGAAAATAGACAAAAAGAAGCCATATTCGTTCACATCCAGTCTGTAGCTGTCATGTGTAATGCATTATTATCATTATCATTATCATTATTATTATTATAATTATTGTTATTATCATTATTATCATTACCATTATCATTATTGTTATAATCATTATTATCATCATTATCATTATCATCATCATTACTATCATTATCATAATCATTATTATCATTATCATTATTATTATCACTATTGTTATTATTTTTATTTATTTTGCTTTTTTTTACACGACTCGAGATTTCCCGCGATAGCGAGGTATCGTTAAGAACAGAGGACTAGGCCCTTGGGGGAATATCCTCTCCTAGCCCCCTTATCTGTTCCTTCTTTTGGAAAATTAAAAAAAAAAACAAGGAGGGGGGATTCACAGCCCCGGCTCCCTTCCCTTTTAATCGCCTTCTACGACAAGCAAGGAATACGTGGGAAATATTCTTTCTCCCCTATCCCCAGGGATAATATATATATATATATATATATATATATATATATATATATATATATATATATATATATATATATATATATATATATATATATATATATATATATTTTCAAACTTTTTCTTTCAAACTATTCGCCATTTCCCGCGCTAGCGAGGTAGCGTTAAGAACAGAGGACTGGGCCTTTTTTGGAATGTCCTCACCTGGCCCCCTCTGTTCCTTCTTCTCAAAAATTAAAAGAAAAAAAACGTGAGGGGAGGATTTCCAGCCCCCCGCTCCCTTCCCTTTTAGTCGCCTTATACGACACGCAGGGAATACGTGGGAAGTATTCTTAATCCCCTATCCCCAGGGATAATATATATGTATATATATATGTATATATATATATATATATATATATATATATATATATATATATATATATATATATATATATATATATATATATATATATATATGTATAATATATATATATATTTTTTTTATTTTTTTTATATTATACTTTGTCGCTGTCTCCGGCGTTTGTGAGGTAGCGCAAGGAAACAGACGAAAGAAATGGCCCAACCCCCCCCCCCATACACATGTATATACATACGTCCACACACGCAAATAAACATACCTACACAGCTTTCCATGGTTTACCAACACCCCAGCACGCTTCACATGCCCCGCTTCAATCCAACCGACAGCACGTCAACCCCGTATAACCACATCGCTCCAATGCACTATTCCCTGCCCTCCTTTCACCCTCCTGCATGTACAGAAGGGCCCCGATCACACAAAATCTTTTTTTTCCACTTCCATCTTTCCACCTCCAATTTGGTCTCCCCTCCTCCTCGTTCCCTCCCACCTCCGACAATATAACCTTTGGTCATCTTTCCTCACTCATACATCCATGTGCCCAAACCACTTCATAACACCCAGTTCCCTTCTGCTCTCTCACCACGCTCCTTTTATTTCCACGACATCTCTCTTTACCCTTACGTACTCACTCGATCAAACCAACTCACAACCACACAATGTCCTCCAACATCTCACTTCCAGCCAATCCATCCT
>NC_092243.1:24749710-24769710 GCF_036320965.1 Panulirus ornatus | reverse complement strand
ATATATATATATATATAGAATTAATGAAAACCAGGTACAGCATCTTACAAACATGGCCATTTCCTAAACTGCAGAGAATGGAATGATTTTCTGGCTTTC
Source organism: Panulirus ornatus (assembly GCF_036320965.1). Lineage (NCBI taxonomy): Eukaryota > Metazoa > Arthropoda > Malacostraca > Decapoda > Palinuridae > Panulirus > Panulirus ornatus. Next base: position 24,769,611 of record NC_092243.1, on the reverse strand, counting down.
ATAGCAAATGATGTAATTATCTTATGATCCTTGCTTCAAAAAAATCTTTGAATATATTTATCTTACACTTCTTAATACATGTATGAAATAAAACTACATTGGAAGCATGGCCTGGCTAGTAAGGGTGCTGTAGCGATATTTATCCATTATATACATGTTGATTTGTTTTTCTGAGTGAAGAATAAGATCAAAGGCAGATACTAGAAGGAATCATTCTGGAAATTATTAAATAAGTCTTTTAGGATTTTTCCAGTAAACTGGCATTATACATTAAATTTTTAAACTCTTCTCAAGGATTACTTGTTATCACAGAAATAATATTTCAAAATTTTGATTTAATACTGATTTTAAAGTTGTTTTCTTGTAAAATTATCAATGACTGCTTCAAAATAGGAATCACATTGTCATAAATAATTTAGTTTGTGTTTACTGCCTCAGAAAATTTATCCAATACTGTGTCTGTACATTAGAGAATAGTAAATTGTAATGAATGGGTGAGCTGGCATACGATCATCTCTTGAAACCTGAGAGCTATCATGAATACAAATATTGTAAACAAACTTTAGTATGTATAGATGAACTGTAGAGAGAAAAGTTACAAGTAACCAGATGTACCATAAAAAGAATTGTGAAACTGGATAGAAATATTATTAGTATGGACAGTGAATAGTCAGTAGTACTTGTATGTTATGTAAATCATGTAATGAAAAAATTCCTGACAAAATGGAATAAAAAGGTGACAAAACAATCACTTGTGACTTGTAGCTTCTTGAAAGTAATGAAGGATATTATATCATTGACACAGGTATGCTTGTGCAACTGATCTGGAAAATTAATACAGTTATGGTGTTACTAAATTTTTTACTATTTATCTTCCATAGTGCTTGTTTTGAAGTAGATGTCATTTCTGTAGGAATAACTTAATTGGATAACCTGTGTAGTGTAGGTGAAATTAGGAGGCTAAATAGAATATGTGGTGTAGAAAAGCATAAGGATAAATCTTTTAGGATTGTAAAGCATAAGACAGATGACAGGATAAAAAGAAAATAACTATTTAGAAACACATCAGAAGTTAGACGACAGTAAGGGAATTTATTGAATTTGTAAATTATCAGATGATGCAAAAACAATGAATGACTGGGTCCAGTTATTGTAGAATTATTTTGTGTATGGAGATGAATTATGTTTAAAGAAGTGTTTATGTAAGTGTGGAACTCCATGTTTCACATTAGCTCATTAGGCTGGGGTTGAGGTTGTTTTGTGATTTCAGAGGCTGTATGTACATCCTATGATCCACCCCTTGATAATTCAGAATAGTTTATGATGATAGACAGACATAGAAAAATACAGGCAGTTCCTGTATTATCCAACCAACCTTTTATTTTGTGACCGACCTATGGATGGTTGGCTGGTTGTTTGGGATTTAATGCCCAATAGTTGCCATGGTATAACTACTTAAGGCCATTAACATCCACCAACTGAAAAATCATCCAAAATTGAAATGTATATAATGAATGCCACATGCTAACAATTCTTTACTTGCTAAACCCTTAAAACTGGAAGACCCAAAGTTTGTTTTAGTTAAAGTGCATCACAAATGCAGTTTAACAAAGACCCACCAGTGATGCAAGAAATAACTAGAAACCAAAGACTGTGTAGAGCAGGGACAAGTTATTGGCATAAGACTCGATGAGAGCTTCAAAACTGTATTCCCAATGATACAACCTTGCCAAAAAGTGACTTTTCCCTTACATGAAACCTGTTACAGACAGCTCAATAGGGTAGAGAGAATACTTTCCACGTATTCCCTGCATGTCATGAAAGGTGACTAAAATGGGATGGAGCAGAGGGCTGGAAATCCTCCCTTCTAGTTTTTACTTATCCAAAAGAAGGGGCCCAAGAGAGGATTTTCCCTATTATGCACAGTCCTCAGTTCTTAATGCTACCTCGATAATGTGGGAAATGGCGAATATGTATGAAAATTTCATATATATATATATATATATATATATATATATATATATATATATATATATATATATATATATATATATATATGTTCCCTGGGGATAGGGGAGAAAGAATACTTCCCACGTATTCCCTGCATGTCGTAGAAGGCGACTAAAAGGGGAGGGAGCGGGGGGCTGGAAATCCTCCCCTCTCGTTTTTTTTTAATTTTCCAAAAGAAGGAACAGAGAATTGGGCCAGGTGAGGGCATTCCCTCAAAGGCCCACTCCTCTGTTCTTAACGCTACCTCGCTAATGCGGGAAATGGCGAATAGTTTGAAAGTTTGAAAGAATATATATATATATATATATATATATATATATATATATATATATATATATATATATATATATATATTTATTTATTTTGCTTTGTCGCTGTCTCCCGCGTTTGCAAGGTAGCGCAAGGAAACAGACGAAAGAAATGGCTCAACCAACCCCCATACACATAGATATACATACACGTCCACACACACAAAGATACATACCCATACATCTCATTGTACACATATATATACACACACAGACACATAAATATATACACATGCACACGATTCACACTGCCTTTTTTCATTCCCATCGCCACCTCGCCACACATGGAATAACAACCCCCTGCCCCCCTCATGTGTGCGAGGTAGCGCTAGGAAAAGACAACAAAGGCCCCATTCGTTCACGCTCAGTCTCTAACTGTCATGTAATAATGCCCGAAACCACAGCTCCCTTTCCACATCCAGGCCCGACAGAACTTTCCATGGTTTACCCCAGACTCTTCACATGCCTTGCATCAATCCATTGACAACACGTCTACCTCGGTATACCACATCGATCCGATTCACTCTATTCCTTGCCCACCTTTCACCCTGCTGCATGTTCAGGCCCCAATCACTCAAAATCTTTTTCACTCTATCTTTCCACCTCCAATTTGGTCTCCCACTTCTCGTCGTTCCCTTAAACTCCGACACATATATCCTCTTGGCCTATCTTTCGTCACTCGTTCTCTCCATGTGCACAAACCATTTCAAAACACCCTCTTCTGCTCTCTCAACCACGCTCTTTTTATTTCCACACATCTCTTTTAACCTTACATTACTTACTCGATCAAACCAACTCACGCCACATATTGTCCTCAAACATCTCATTTCCAGCACATCCACCCTCCTGCGCACAACTAATACTTCAAACATAACCATTTTTGCTTTCGGAGATAATGTTCTCGACTTCCACACATCCTTCAAGGCTCCCAGGATTTTCGCCCCCTCCCCTACCCTATGATTGACGTCCTCTTCCACGGTTCCATCCGCTGCCAGATCCACTCCCATATATCTAAAACACTTTACTTCCTCCAGTTTCTCTCCATTCAAACTTACCTCCCAATTGATTTGACCCTCAACCCTACTGTACCTAATAACCTTGCTCTTATTCACATTTACTCTTAAAATTTCTCTTTCACATACTTTACCAAACTCAGTCACCAGCTTCTACAGTTTCTCACATGAATCAGCCATCAGCGTTGTATCATCAGCGAACAACAATTGACTCACTTCCCAAGCTCTCTCATCCCCAACAGACTTCACACTTGCCCCTCTTTCCAAAACTCTTGCATTCACCTACCTAACAACCCCATCCATAAAGAAATTGAACAACCATGGAGACATCACACACCCCTGCCGCAAACCTACATTCACTGAGAACCAATCACTTTCCTTTCTTCCTACACGTACACGTGCCTTACATCCTCGATAAAAAGTTTTCACTGCTTCTAACAACTTGCCTCCCATACCATATATTATTAGTACCTTCCACATACCATTTCTATCAACTCTATCATATGCCTTCTCCAGATCCATAAATGCTACATACAAATCCATTTGCTTTTCTAAGTATTTCTCACATACATTCGTCAAAACAAACACATGATCCACACATCCTCTACGACTTCTGAAACCACAATGCTCTTCCCCAATCTGATGCTCTGTACAAGCCTTCACCCTCTCAATCAATACCCTCCCATATAACTTATCAGGAATACCCAACAAACTTATACCTCTGTAATTTGAGCACTCACTCTTATCCCCTTTGCCTTTGTACAATGGCACTATGCAAGCATTCCGCCAATCCTCAGGCACATCACCATGAATCATACATACATTAAATAACCTTACCAACCAGTCAACAATACAGTCACCCCCTTTTTTAATAAATTCCACTGCAATACCATCCAAACTTGCTGCCTTGCTGGCTTTCATCTTCCGCAGAGCTTTTACTACCTCTTCTCTGTTTACCAAATCATTTTCCATAACCCTCTCACTTTGCACACCACTTCGACCAAAACACCCTATATCTGCCACTCTATCATCAAACACATTCAACACACCTTCAAAATACTCACTCCATCTCCTTCTCACATCACTACTACTTCTTATCACCTCCCCATTAGCCTCCTTCACTGAAGTTCCCATTTGCTCCCTTGTCTTACGCACTTTATTTACCTCCTTCCAGAACATCTTTTTATTCTCCCTAAAATTTAATGATACTCTCTCACCCTAGCTCTCATTTGCCCTCTTTTTCACTTCTTGCACTTTTCTCTTAACATCCTGCCTCTTTCTTTTATACATCTTCCACTCATTTGCATTTTTTTCCCTGCAAAAATCATACAAATGCCTCTCTCTTCTCTTTAACTAATAATCTTACTTCTTCATCGTAACGCTCACTACCCTTTCTAATCAACTCACCTCCCACGCTTCTCATGCCACAAGCATTTTTTGCGCAAGCCATCACTGCTTCCCTAAATACGTCCTATTCCTCCCCCACTCCCCTTACCTCCTTTGTTCTCACCTTTTTCCATTCTGTACTCAGTCTCTCCTGGTACTTCCTCACACAAGTCTCCTTCCCAGGCTCACTTACTCCCACCACCCTCTTCGCTCCAACATTCTCTCTTCTTTTCTGAAAACCCATACAAACCTTCACCTTCGCCTCCACAAGATAATGATCAGACATCCCTCCAGTTCCACCTCTCAGCACATTAACATCCAAAAGTCTCCCTTTCGCACGACTGTCAATTCACACGTAATCCAATAACGCTCTCTGGCCATCTCTCTTACTTACATACGTATACTTATGTATATCTCGCTTTTTAAACCAGGTATTCCCAATAACCAGTCCTTTTTCAGAAAATAAATGTACAAGCTCTTCACCATTTCCATTTACAACACTGAACACCCCATGAATACCAATTATTCCCTCAACTACCACATTCCTCACCTTCGCATTCAAATCACCCATCATTATAACCCGGTCTAATGCATCAAAACCACTAACACACTCATTCAGCTGCTCCTAAAACACTTGCCTCGCATGACGTTTCCTCTCATGCCCAGGTACATATGCACCAATAATCACCCATTTCTCTCCATCAACTTTCAGTTTTACCCATATTAATCGAAAATTTACTTTCTTACGATCCATCACATACTCCCACAACTCCTGTTTCAGGAGTAGTGCTACTCCTTCCCTTGTTTTAGTCCTCTCACTAACCCCTGACTTTACTCCCAAAACATTTCCAAATCACTCCTCCCCTTTACCCTTAAGCTTCGTTTCACTCAGAGCCAAAACTTCCAGGTTTCTTTTTCACATCTTGGTTACATCCACACACATTTAGACTCCCCAATCTGAGCTTATGAGGAGGATGAGCACTCCCCGCGTGACTCCTTCTCCTGTTTCCCATTTTACAAAGTTAGAATACAAGGATGTGAGGATTTCTGGTCCCCCGCTCCCGTCCCCTTTAGTCGCCTTTTACGACACGTGAGTAATACGTGAGAAGTATTCTTTTTCCCTATCCCCAGGGATAATATATATATATATATATATATATATATATATATATATTATATATATATATATATATATATATATATATATATATATATATATATATATATATATATATATATATATATATATATATATATATATATATATATATATATATATATATATATATATGAGTAAATGTAAATAAGAGCAAGAGCAAGGTAATTAAGTACAGTAGGGTTGAGGGTCAAGTCAATTGGGAGGTAAGTTTAAATGGAGAAAAACTGGAGGAAGTAAAGTATTTTAGATATCTGGGAGTGGATCTGGCAGCGGATGGAACCATGGAAGCGAAAGTGGATCATAGGGTGGGGAAGGGGGCGAAAATTCTGGGAGCCTTGAAGAATGTGTGGAAGTCGAGAACATTATCTCGGAAAGCAAAAATGGGTATGTTTGAAGGAATAGTGTTTCTAACAATGTTGTATGGTTGCGAGGCGTGGGCTATGGATAGAGTTGTGCGCAGGAGGATGGATGTGCTGGAAATGAGATGTTTGAGGACAATGTGTGGTGTGAGGTGGTTTGATCGAGTAAGTAACGCAAGGGTAAGAGAGATGTGTGGAAATAAAAAGAGCGTGGTTGAGAGAGCAGAAGAGGGTGTTTTGAAATGGTTTGGGCACATGGAGAGAATGAGTGAGGAAAGATTGACCAAGAGGATATATGTGTCGGAGGTGGAGGGAACGAGGAAAAGTGGGAGACCAAATTGGAGGTGGAAAGATGGAGTGAAAAGATTTTGTGTGATCGGGGCCTGAACATGGAGGAGGGTGAAAGGAGTGGAAGGAATAGAGTGAATTGGATCGATGTGGTACACCGGGGTTGACGTGCTGTCAGTGGATTGAATCAGGGCATGTGAAGCGTCTGGGGTAAACCATGGAAATCTCTGTAGGTATGTATATTTGCGTGTGTGGACGTATGTATATACATGTGTATGGGGGTGGGTTGGGCCATTTCTTTCGTCTGTTTCCTTGCGCTACCTCGCAAACGCGGGAGACAGCGACAAAGCCAAAAAAAAGAAATGAAAAAAAAAAGAAAATATATATATATATATATATATATATATATATATATATATATATATATATATATATATATATATATATATATATATATATATATATATATATATATATATATATATATATATAGATATATATATATATATATATATATATATATATAAGAGTGAGTGCTCAAATTACAGAGGTATAAGTTTGTTGAGTATTCCTGGTAAATTATATGGGAGGGTATTGATTGAGAGGGTGAAGGCATGTACAGAGCATCAGATTGGGGAAGAGCAGTGTGGTTTCAGAAGTGGTAGAGGATGTGTGGATCAGGTGTTTGCTTAGAAGAATGTATGTGAGAAATACTTAGAAAAGCAAATGGATTTGTATGTAGGATTTATGGATCTGGAGAAGGCATATGATAGAGTTGATAGAGATGCTCTGTCGAAGGTATTAAGAATATATGTTGTGGGAGGAAAGTTGTTAGAAGCAGTGAAAAGTTTTTATCGAGGATGTAAGGCATGTGTACGTGTAGGAAGAGAGGAAAGTGATTGGTTCTCAGTGAATGTAGGTTTGCGGCAGGGGTGTGTGATGTCTCCATGATTGTTTAATTTGTTTATGAATGGGGTTGTTAGGGAGGTAAATGCTAGAGTTTTGGAAAGAGGGGCAAGTATGAAGTCTGTTGGGGATGAGAGAGCTTGGGAAGTGAGTCAGTTGTTGTTCGCTGATGATACAGCGCTGGTGGTTGATTCATGTGAGAAACTGCAGAAGCTGGTGACTGAGTTGGGTAAAGTGTGTGGAAGAAGAAAGTTAAGAGTAAATGTGAATAAGAGCAAGGTTATTAGGTACAGTAGGGTTGAGGGTCAAGTCAATTGGGAGGTGAGTTTGAATGGAGAAAAACTGGAGGAAGTGAAGTGTTTTAGATATCTGGGAGTGGATCTGGCAGCGGATGGAACCATGGAAGCGGAAGTGGATCATAGGGTGGGGGAGGGGGCGAAAATTCTGGGGGCCTTGAAGAATGTATGGAAGTCGAGAACATTATCTCGGAAAGCAAAAATGGGTATGTTTGAAGGAATAGTGTTCCAAGAATGTTGTATGGTTGCGAGGCGTGGGCTATGGATAGAGTTGTGCGCAGGAGGATGGATGTGCTGGAAATGAGATGTTTGAGGACAATGTGTGGTGTGAGGTGGTTTGATCGAGTGAGTAACGTAAGGGTAAGAGAGATGTGTGGAAATAAGAAGAGCGTGGTTGAGAGAGCAGAGAGGGTGTTTTGAAGTGGTTTGGGCACATGGAGAGAATGAGTGAGGAAAGATTGACCAAGAGGATATATGTGTCGGAGGTGGAGGGAACGAGGAGAAGAGGGAGACCAAATTGGAGGTGGAAAGATGGAGTGAAAAAGATTTTGTGTGATCGGGGCCTGACCATGTAGGAGGGTGAAAGGAGGGCAAGGAATAGAGTGAATTGGAGCGATGTGGTATACCGGGGTTGACGTGCTGTCAGTGGATTGAATCAAGGCATGTGAAGCGTCTGGGGTAAACCATGGAGAGCTGTGTAGGTATGTATATTTGTGTGTGTGGACGTATGTATATACATGTGTATGGGGGGGGGTTGGGCCATTTCTTTCGTCTGTTTGCTTGCGCTACCTCGCAAACGCGGGAGACAGCGACAAAGTATAAAAAAAAATATATATATATATATATATATATATATATATATATATATATATATATATATATATATATATATATATATATATTATTTATTGGTTTGTCGCTGTCTAACGCGTTTGCGAGGTAGCGCAAGAAACAGACGAAAGAAATGGCCAACCCACCCCCATACATATGTATATACATACACGTCCACACGCAAATATACATACCGATACATCTCAATGTACACATATATATACACACAGAGACACATACATATATACCCATGCACACAATTCACACTGTCTGCCTTTATTCATTCCCATCGCCATCTCGCCACACATGGAATACCATCCGCCTGCCCCCTCATGTGTGCGAGGTAGAGCTAGGAAAAGAGAACAAAGGCCCCATTCGTTCACACTCAGTCTCTAGCTGTTATGCAATAATGCCCGAAACCACAGCTCCCTTTCCACATCCAGGCCCCACACAACTTTCCATGGTTTACCCCAGACGCTTCACATGCCCTGATTGAATCCACTGACAGCACGTCAACCCCGGTATACCACATCGATCCAATTCACTCTATTCCTTACCCGCCTTTCACCATCCTGCATGTTCAGGCCACGATCACTCAAAATCTTTTTCACTCCATCTTTCCACCTCCAATTTGGTCTCCCACTTCTCCTTGTTCCCTCCACCACCGACACATATATCCTCTTGGTCAATCTTTCCTCACTCATTCTCTCCATGTGCCCAAACCATTTCGAAACACCCTCTTCTGCTCTCTCAACCAAGCTCTTTTTATTTCCACACATCTTTCTTACCCTTACAATACTTACACGACCAAACCACCTCACACCACACATTGTCCTCAAACATCTTATTTCCAGCACATCCACCCTCCTGCGCACACCTCTATCCATAGCCCACGCCTCGCAACCATACAACATTGTTGGAACCACTATTCCTTCACACATACCCATTTTTGCTTTCCGCGATAATGTTCTCGACTTCCACACATTCTTCAAGACTATCAGGATTTTCGCCCCCTCCTCCACCCTATGATTCACTTCTGCTTCCATGGTACTATCCGCTGCCAGATCCACTCCCAGATATCTAAAACACTTTTCTTCTTCCAGTTTTTCTCCATTCAAACTTACCTCCCAATTGACTTGATCCTCAACCCTACTGTACGTAATAACCTTGCTCTTATTCACATTTACTCTTAACTTTCTTCTTTCACACACTTTACTAAACTCAGTCACCAGCTTCTGCAGTTTCTCACATGAATCAGCCACCAACGCTGTATCATCAGCGAACAACAACTGACTCACTTCCCAAGCTCTCTCATCCACAACAGACTTGCCCCTCTTTCCAAAACTCTTGCATTCACCTCCCTAACAACACCATCCATAAACAAATTAAGCATCACATTAAACATCACACACCCCTGCTGCAAACCTACATTCACTGAGAACCAATCCCCTTCCTCTCTTCCTACACGTACATATGCCTTAAATCCTCGATAAAAACTTTTCACTGCTTCTTACAACTTGCCTCCCACACCATATATTCTTAATACCTTCCACAGAGCACCTATATCAACTCTATCATATGCCTTCTCCAGATCCATAAATGCTACATACAAATCCATTTGCTTTTTTAAGTATTTCTCACATACATTCTTCAAAGCAAACACCTGATCCACACATCCTCTACCACTTCTGACACCACATTGCTCTTTCCCAATCTGATGCTATGTACATGCCCTCACCCTCTCAATCAATACCCTCCCATATACGTTACCAGGAACACTCATCAAACTTATACCTCTGTAATTTGAGCACTCACTCTTATCTTCTTTGCCTTTGTACAATGGCACTATGCACGCATTCCGCCAATCCTCAGGCACCTCGCCATGAGTCATACATACAATAAATAACCTTACCAACCAGTCAACAATACAGGCAACCCCTTTTTTTAATAGATTCCACTGCAATACCATCCAAACCTGCTGCCTTGCAGGCTTTCATCTTCCACAAAGGTTTTGCTACCTCTTCTCTGTTTCCCAAATCATATATATGAATTCCTGAAGCTAGCACAAAAATAATTTTATAGATTTCAGCTCAAACCTCCGATTGACACTAAGAATCATTTACTTCTCCCTTTTAATAATAATTTCACTTTGCTTCCCATTTTGCTTAAATCGTTTAGTGTAAATGTTGCTTATTGCAACAACAATACTATAAAGAATATCTTAATCAGTAATTCACCAGAAGATTCTCTCGGCTGCATCTATAAAGTGCCTTGTGAAAACTTGATAAATTTATGTTTGTCAGACTTGTAAGGATCTTTATGTTAGACATTTGCAACATATATATGGTATAAGAACGGGACAAGAATCAAATGGCTTGTTTAATGATGTTAAAAAGTTTGATCATTGTATTGATTGGAGTAACGCCATCTCAGTTATTAACTCTAACTCTATTACCAAGAGAAAAATGATTGAATCTTCTATTATCAAATACATAAAGAATTATGATCTTAATATTAGTGATGGTCTATACAAATTAGATAGCCTCATTGTTGATAATATTTGTAAAATGATAAGCTTACGAACGCTTGTTGTATGTTTTGGACAATCACATGTTTACCAAATGGCGTCCTAGCTTCGTCTCTTCGATGTCTATCAACTGACTGTTATATTTCTCTCTTGTGTCTCCCCTGATGATGTGATCATTACACGAAAGTGCACTTGGGAGCATTTCGTGCTTCATTTTCCCCGTGGACTCATAGGAATATCTTGATAACGCGCAAAATTGTGATCCTTTCCAATATATATATATATATATATATATATATATATATATATATATATATATATATATATATATATATATATATATATATATATATATATATATATATATATATATATATATATATAATTTTATTTACTTATTTTGCTTTGTCGCTGTCTCCCACGTTAGCGAAATAGAGCAAGGAAACAGACGAAAGAATCGCCCAACCCACCCATATACACATGTATATACATACAGGTCCACACGCGCAAATATACATACTTATACATCTCAATGTACACATATATACATACACACAGACATATACATATATACAAATGTACATAATTCATACTGTCTGCCTTTATTTATTCCCATCGCCACCTCGCCACACATGGAATAACAACCCTCGCCCCCCTCATGTGTGCGAGGTAGCGCTAGGAAAAGACAACAAAGGCCCTCTTCGTTAACACTAAGTCTCTAGCTGTCATGTAATGATGCACTGAAACCACAGCTACCTTTCCACATCCAGGCCCCACAGAACTTTCCATGGTTTACCCCAGACGATTCACATGCCCTGGTTCAATCCATTGACAGCACGTCGACCCCGCTATACCACAGCACGTCGAGCCCGGTAATATACATCGTTCCAATTCACTCTATTCCTTGCACGCCTTTCACCCTCCTGCATGTTCGCGACTTGAATTACTCAAAATCTTTTTAATTCCATCTTTCCACCTCCAATTTGGTCTACCACTCCTCCTCGTTCCCTCCAACTCTGACATATATATCCTCTTCGTCAATCTTTCCTCACTCATTCTCTGCATGTGACCAAACCATTTCAAAACACCCTCTTCGGCTCTCTCAACCACACTCTTTTTTTTCCACACATCTCTCTTACCCTTACTTTACTTACTCGATCAAACCACCTCATACCACATATTGTCCTCAAAAATCTCATTTCCAGAACATCCACCCTCCTGCTCACAACTCTATCCATAGCCCACGTTTCGCAACCAAAGAACATTGTTGGAACCAATATTCCTTCAAACATACCCATTTTTGCTTTCCGAGATAATGTTCTCGAATTCCAAACATTCTTCAAGGCTCCCAGAATTTTCGCCCCCTCCCCCACTCTATGATTCACTTCCGCTTCCATGGGTACATCCACAAACAGATCCACTCTCAGAAATCTAAAACACTTTACTTCCTCCAGTTTTTCTCCATTCAAACTTACCTCCCAACTGACTTGATTCTCAACCCAACTGTACCTAATAACCTTGCTCTTATTCACATTTACTCTTAACTTTCTTCTTTCACACACTTTACCAAACTTAGTCACTAGCTTCTGCAATTTCTCACATGAATCAGCCACTAGCGCTGTATCATCAGCGAACAACAACTGACTCACTTCCCAAGCTCTCTCATCCACAGCAGACTGCATACTTGCCCCTCTCTCCAAAACTCTTGCATTCACCTCCCTAACAACAACATCCATAAACAAATTAAACAACCTTAGATACATCACACACCCCTGCCGCAAACCTACATTCACTGAGAACCAATCACTTTCCGCTCTTCCTACACGTACACATGCCTTATATGGTCGATAAAAACTTTTCACTGCTTACAACAACTTCCCTCCCACATCATATATTCTTAATCCTTCCACAGAGAATCTCTATCAACTCTATCATATGCCTTCTCCAGATCCATAAATGCTACATACAAACGCATTTGCTTTTCTAAGTACTTCTCACATACATTCTTCAAAGCAAACACCTGACCCACACATCCTCTTCCATTTCTGAAAAAACACTGCTCTTCCCCAATCTGATGCTCTGTACATGCTTTAACCCTCTCAATCAATACCATCCCATATAGTTTACCAGGAATACTTAACAAACTTATACCTCTGTAATTTGAGCACTCACTCTTATCCCATTTGCCTTTGTACAATGAAACTATGCAAGCATTCCGCCAATCCTCAGGCACCTCGCCATGAATCATACATACAACAAATAACCTCACCAACCAGTCAACAGTACAGTCACCACCTTTTTCAATAAATTCCACTGCAATACCATCCAAACCTGCTGCCTTTCCGGCTTTCATCTTCCGCAAAGCTTGTACTACCTCTTCTCTGTTTACAAATCGTTTTCCCTAACCCTTTCATTTTGCACACCACTTTGACCAAAACACCCTATATCTGCCACCTTATAATCAAACACATTCAACAAACATTCAAAATTTTCACTCCATCTCCTTCTCACATTACCACTAGTTGTTATCACCTAACCATTCGCTTCGTTCACTGAAGTTTCTATTTGCTCCCTTGTATTACGCACTTTAATTACCTCCTTCCAAAACATCTTTTTATTCTCCCTAAAAATTAATGATACTCTCTCACCCCATTTGCTCTCTTTTTCATATATATATATATATATATATATATATATATATATATATATATATATATATATATATATATATATATATATATATATATATATATATATATATATATATATATATATATATATATATATATATATATATATATATATATATATATATATATATATATATATATATATATATATATATATATATATATATATATATATATATATATATATATATATATATATATATATATATATATATATATATATATATATATATATATATATATATATATATATATATATATATATATATATATATATATATATATATATATATATATATATATATATATATATATATATATATATATATATATATATATAATATATATATATATATATATATATATATATATATATATATATATATATATATATATATATATATATATATATATATATATATATATATATATATATATATATATATATATATATATATATATATATATATATATATATATATATATATATATATATATATATATATAAATATATATATATATATATATATATATATATATATATATATATATATATATATATATATATATATATATATATATATATATATATATATATATATATATATACATATATATATATATATATATATATATATATATGTATACTTGCTGCCTTGCCGGCTTTCATCTTCCGCAAAGCTTTCACTACCTCTTCTCTGTTTACCAAATCATTTTCCCTAACCTTCTCACTTTGCACACCACCTTGACCAAAACACCCTATATCTGCCACTGTAGCATCAAACACATTCAACAAACCTTCAAAATACTCACTCCATCTCCGTCTCACATCACCACTACTTGTTATCACCTCCCCATTTGCGCCCTTCACTGAAGTTCCCATTTGCTCCCTTGTCTTACGCACTTTATTTACCTCCTTCCAGAACATCTTTTTATTCTCCCTAAAATTTAATGATACTCTCTCACCCCAACTCTCATTTGCCCTTTTTTTCACCTCTTGCACCTTTCTCTTGACCTCCTGTCTCTTTCTTTTATACATCTCCCACTCAATTGCATTTTTTCCCTGCAAAAATCGTCCAAATGCCTCTCTCTTCTCTTTCACTAATACTCTTACTTCTTCATCCCACCACTCACTACCCTTTCTAATCAACCCACCTCCCACTCTTCTCATGCCACAAGCATCTTTTGCGCACTCCATCACTGATTCCCTAAATACATCCCATTCCTCCCCCACTCCCCTTACTTCCATTGATCTCACCTTTTTCCATTCTGTACTCAGTCTCTCCTGGTACTTCCTCACACAGGTCTCCTTCCCAAGCTCACTTACTCTCACCACCCTCTTCACCCCAACATTCATTCTTCTTTTCTGAAAACCCATACAAATCTTCACCTTAGCCTCCACAAGATAATGATCAGACATCCCTCCAGTTGCACCTCTCAGCACATTAACATCCAAAAGTCTCTCTTTCGCACGCCTGTTAATTAACACGTAATCCAATAACGCTCTCTGGCCATCTCTCCTACTTACATAAGTATACTTATGTATATCTCGCTTTTTAAACCAGGTATTCCCAATCATCAGTCCTTTTTCAGCACATAAATCTACAAGCTCTTCACCATTTCCATTTACAACACTGAACACCCCATGTATACCAATTATTCCCTCAACTGCCACATTACTCACCTTTGCATTGAAATCACCCATCACTATAACCCGGTCTCGTGCATCAAAACCACTAACACACTCATTCAGCTGCTCCCAAAACACTTGCCTCTCATGATCTTTCTTCTCATGCCCAGGTGCATATGCACCAATAATCACCCACCTCTCTCCATCAACTTTCAGTTTTACCCATATTAATCGAGAATTTACTTTCTTACATTCTATCACATACTCCCACAACTCCTGTTTCAGGAGTATTGCTACTCCTTCCCTTGCTCTTGTCCTCTCACTAACCAATGACTTTACTCCCCAGACATTCCCAAACCATTCTTCCCCTTTACCCTTGAGCTTCGTTTGACTCAGAGCCAAAACATCCAGGTTCCTTTCCTCAAACATACTACCTATCTCTCCTTTTTTCACATCTTGGTTACATCCACACACATTTAGGCACCCCACTCTGAGCCTTCGAGGAGGATGAGCGTGACTCCTTCTTCTGTTTCCCATTTTAGAAAGTTAATACAAGGAGGGGAGGATTTCTGGCCCCCCGCTCCCGTCCCCTCTAGTCGCTTTCTACGACACGCGAGGAATACGTGGGAAGTATTCTTTCACCCCTATCCCCAGGGATAATATACATATATATATACATATACACACACACACACACATACACACACATACGCACATATACACACACACACACATACATATATATACATATGAAAAATGTAAGAAACAATTTAGAAAACTGAAACTTCTAGCTTGAAATGAATGAAAAAATGAATGTCACATAATTGTTCAACCTCTGGCTATGGAAAAAGGGAATTGTATAATTTATTTACACAAACGACAATAGCAGTTCTCATCAATTTAACCACTGTATCAATAAGCTTCAATGTCTAAGCTACATTTTTCTCCAATTTCACTATTTTCTTGTCAAAACACCATGTATGAAAACTATCACTCCAGTAACACAACTATAAACATTTACTTCCCTTTTAAAAAAAGTTCTGGGGAAGTCTGTCTCGATACACTGCGGGACACTCTACCACCTGGCGAGGTTTGTGTTGCAATGGTTCCCGATTCACAAACGTAGTAGCATCACTGGTGGGCCTAGGTAGTTCCGTTTGCGAAGAGGCGCTTTATATGATGTCTTGACACACGATGATCTGGTATCAAGATGTCTGGCATCCAGCCTGGGTGCCGTGAGCGGCAGAGCAGATTCCTCACTGCGATCCCTTTAAAAAGCTAGAGGTGCAGCAGGAGACGACCCTGCGCCTCCCCTCCACGCCTGGCCGGGTCAGGTCCTCCTCCTCCAGCGTCGTCCTCCTGCTGGTCTGGCGGCAGGTGTAGGGCTGGGTTGGGGGTGTGGAGGGCATCAGTAACGCGTCGTGACTTCCGGCAAATTCATCATTAATCACTTTACCGATGATCCAGGTGATCACTACTGCAGTTGTATATAACTCCTGAAGGTTATATTGTACCGAAGCCATTTACTGTAACTGTATATTGGGGATAGGGGAGAAAGAATACTTCCCACGGATTCCTCATATGTAGTAGAAGGCGGCTACAGGGGACTGGGAGCGGGGGACGAGAAATCCTCCCCTAGGTGTATTTTAACTTTCTAAAATGGGAAACAGAAGGAGTCACTCGGGGAGTGCCCGTCCTCCTCGGGGGCTCAGATTGGTGTGTCTAAATGTGTTTGGATGTAACCAATATGTAAAAAAATGAGATATAGGTTGTATGTTTGAGGAGAGGAACCTTCATGTTTTGGCTCTGAGTGATACGAAGGTCAAGGGTAAAGGGGAAGAGTGGTTTGGAATGTCTTAGGATTAAAGTCAGGGGTTAGTGAGAGGACAAGAGTAAGGGGAGGAGTAGCACTACTGCTGAAACAGGAGTTGTGGGAGTATGTGATAGAAAGTAAGAAAGTAAATTCTAGTTTAAATTGGGTAAAACGGAAAGTTGATGGAAAGAGATGAAGTGATTATTGGTGCATATGCACCTGGGCATGAGAAAAAAGATCATGAGGGGCAACTGTTTTGGGAGCAGCTGAATGAGTGTGGTAGTGGTTTTGATGCACGAGACCGGGTTATAGTGATGTGTGATTTGTATGGAAAGGTGAGTAATGTGGCAGTTGAGGGAATAATTGGTATACATGGGTTGTTCAGTGTTGTAAATGGAAATGGTGAAGAGCTTGTAGATATATGTGCTGAAAAGGGACTGGTGATAGGGAATATCTGATTTAAAAAGCGAGATATACATAAGTATACGTATGTAAGTAGGAGAAATGGCCAGAGAGCGTTATTGGATTACGTGTTAATTGACAGGCGCGCGAAAGAGAAACTTTTGGATGTTAATGTGCTGAGAGGTGCATCTAATTATTATCTTGTGGAGGCGAAGGTGAAGATTTGTATGGGTTTACAGAAAAGAAGAGATAATGTTGGGGTGAAGAGGGTGGTGAGAGTAAGTGAGCTTGGGAAGGAGACTTGTGTGAGGAAGTACCAGGAGAGAGTTCAGAATGAAAAAAGGTGAATACAAAGGAGGTAAGGGGAGTTGGGGAGGAATGGGATGAATTTAGGGAAGCAGAGATGGCTTGCGGAAAACATGCTTGTGGCATGAGAAGCGTGGGAGGTGGGTTGATTAGAAAGATTAGTGAATGGTGGGATGAAGAAGTAAGATTATTAGTAAAAGGGAAGAGAGATGCATTTGGACGACCTTTGCAGGAAAAAAAATGCAAATGAGTGGAAGATGTATAAAAGAAAAAGGCAGGAGGTCAGGAGAAAGGTGCAATAGGTGAAGAAGAGGGCAAATGAGAGTTGGGTGAGAAAGTATCATTAAATTTTAGGGAGAATAAAAAGATGTTCTGGAAAGAGGTAAATAAAGTGAGTAAGAGAAGGGAGCAAATGGGAACTTCAGTGAAGGGGTCTAATGGGGAGGTTATAACAAGTAGTGATGATGTGAGAAGGAGATAGAGTGAGTATTTTGAAGGTTTATTGAATGTGTTTGATGATAGAGTGGCAGATATAGGGTGTTTTGGTCGAGATGGTGTGCAAAGTGAGAGGGTTAGGGAAAATGATTTGGTAAACAGAGAAGAAGTAGTTAAAGCTTTGCGGAATATGAAAGCCCGGAAGGCAGCAGGTTTAGATGGTATTGCACTGGAATCTATTAAAAATGGGGGGTGACTGTATTGTTGACTGGTTGGTAAGGTTATTTAATGTATGTATGATTCATGGTGAGGTGCCTGAGGATTGGCGAATGCGTGCATAATGCCATTGTAAAAAGGCGAAGGGGATAAGAGTGAGTGCTGAAATTACAGAGGTATAAGTTTGTTGAGTATTCCTGGTAAATTTTATGGTAGGGTATTGATTGAGAGGGTGAAGGCATGTACAGAGCATCAGATTGGGGAAGAGCAGTGTGGTTTCAGAAGTGGTAGAGGGTGTGTGGATCAGGTGTTTGTTTTGAAGAATGCATGTGAAAAATACTTAGAAAAGCAAATGGATTTGTATGTAGCATTTATGGATCTCGAGAAGCCATATGATAGAGTTGATAGAGATGCTCTGTGGAAGGTACTATGAGAGTATTGTGTGGGAGGCATGTTGTTAGAAGCAGTGAAAAGTTTTTATCAAGGATGTAAGGCACGTGTACGTGTAGGAAGAGAGGAAAGTGATTGGTTCTCAGTGAATATAGGTTTGCGGTAGCGGTGTTTGATGTCTCCATGGTTGTTTAATTTGTTTATGGATGGGGTTGTTAGGGAGGTGAATGCAAGAGTTTTGGAAAGAGGGGCAAGTGTGAAGTCTGTTGGGGATGAGAGAGCTTGGGAAGTGTCAGTTGTTGTTCGCTGATGATACAGCGCTGGTGGCTGATTCATGTGAGAAACTGCAGAAGCTGGTGACTGAGTTTGGTAAAGTGTGTGAAAGAAGAAAGTTAAGTGTAAATGCGAATAAGAGCAAGGTTATTAGGTACAGTAGGGTTGAGGGTCAAGTCAATTGGGAGGTAAGTTTGAATGGAGAAAAACTGGAGGAAGTAAAGTGTTTTAGATATCTGGGAGTGGATCTGGGAGAGTATGGAACCATGGAAGCGGAAGTGAATCATAGTGTGGGGGAGGTCGCGAAAGTCCTGGGAGCATTGAAGAATGTTTGGAAGTCGAGAACATTATCTCGAAAAGCAAAAATAGGTATGTTTGAAGGAATAGTGGTTCCAACAACGTTGTACGGTTGCGAGGCCTTGGCTATGGATAGAGTTGTGCGCAGGAGGGTGGATGTACTGGAAATGAGATGTTTGAGGACAATGTGTGGTTTGAGGTGGTTTGATCGAGTAGGTAATGTAAGGGTAGGAGAGATGTGAGGAAATAAAAAGAGCGTGGTTGAGAGAGCAGAAGAGGGTGTTTTGAAATGGTTTGGGCACATGTAGAGAATGAGTGAGGAAAGGTTGCGTAAGAGGATATATGTGTCGGAGGTGGAGGGAACGA
>NC_092243.1:24692859-24749610 GCF_036320965.1 Panulirus ornatus | reverse complement strand
TCCACATACACATGTATATAAATAAACGTTCACACATGTACATATAGAAATGTATATACTTCAGCGTAAGCATAAAAAAACATAAACAGACATATGCATATATACACATGCACATATCCATACTTGCTGCCTTCATCCACCCCACCACGCACGAAATAGCATCTACTCGAGTGGCCGACGCCCTCCTCCAGAAGTCTTTGGATTCTCACAGTTGGGAGCACTACACGACGTGGGTTCATAAGGGGTAGTGTAACCATACAATATGCCTCATATACGGTTATAATCACGTGTTTAACCATGTAATGTGCCTCCTGTACCATTGCTTCGTCATACTCCTCGCTGTGCTGGACGTGCACGGTCCAGTAAATGGATTTTCCGTCTCTCTGGCAAAGTTTACAAACACCTGATCAGAGGGATCTGAAGGCTTTCGAAACTTACGCCGCTGATCTCTTAAAGTCTTGAACTACCTCGTTCTCAGAAGTTTGCTCAGGAGTTAAGACGGAAAGTATTTCTTCAGACATTATCGCGAAAATATAGAACCTAATAACGTTAATATAATTGGAAATTAAGTCTGTAGTAAACCTAGATGCAGACGAACAATTTAACATTTATCATACTAGTCTGTTGCCATTAATTCTATTCAATAATCTTTTTGAATATATATATATATATATATATATATATATATATATATATATATATATATATATATATATATATATATATATATATATATATATATATATATATATATATATTTTTTTTTTTTTTTTTTTTTTTCAAACTATTCGCCATTTCCCGCGTTAGCAAGGTAGCGTTAAGAACAGAGGATTGGGCTATTGAGGGAATATCCTCACCTGGCCCCCTTCTCTGTTCCTTCTTTTGGAAAATTAAAAAAAATTGAGAGGGGAGGATTTCCAGCCCCCCGCTCCCTCCCCTTTTAGTCGCCTTCTACGACACGCAGGGAATACGTGGGAAGTATTCTTTCTCCCCTATCCCCAGGGATATATATATATATATATATATATATATATATATATATATATATATATATATATATATATATATATATATATATATATATATATATATATATATATATATATATATATACATCCCTGGGGATAGGGGAGAAAGAATACTTCCCACATATTCCCTGCGTGTCGTAGAAGGCGACTAAAAGGGAGGGAGCGGGGGATTGGAAATCCTCCCCTCTCGTTTTTTTTTTTTTTTTTTTTTTTTCCAAAAGAAGGAACAGAGAAGGGGGCTAGGTGAGGGTATTACCTCAAAGGCCCAGTCCTCTGTTCTTAACGCTACCTCGCTATCGCGGGAAATAGCGAATAGTAGCGGGGTAGCGCAAGCAAACAGACGAAAGAAATGGCCCAACCCACCCCCATACACATGTGTATACACACTCGTCCACACACGCAAATATACATACCTATACATCTCAATGTAAGAGTATATATACACACAGACACACATACATATATACCCATGCACACAATTCACACTGTCTGCCTTTGTTCATTCCCATCGCCACCTCGCCACAAATGGAATACCATCCCCTTTCCCCCTCATGTGTGCGAGGTAGCGCTAGGAAAAGACAACAAAGGCCCCATTCGTTCACACTCAGTCTCTAGCTGTCATGCAATAATGCCCGAAACCACAGATCCCTTTAAACATCCAAGCCCCACACAACTTTCCATGGTTTACCCAAGACGCTTCACATGCCCTGATTCAATCCACTGACAGCACGTCAACCCCGGTATACCGCATCGATCCAAATCACTCTATTCCTTGCCCGCCTTTCACCCTCCTGCATATTCAGGCCCCGATCACACAAAATCTTTTTCACTCCATCTCTCCACCTCCAATTTGGTCTCCCACTTCTCCTCGTTCCCTCCACCTCCGACACATATACCCTCTTGGTCAATCTTTCCTCACTCATTCTCTCCAAGTGCCCAAATCATTTTAAAACAACCTCTTCTGCTCTCTCAACCACGCTCTTTTTATCTCCACACATCCCTCTTACCCTTACATTACTTACTCGATCAAACGACCTCACACCACTCATTGTCCTTAAACATCGCATTTCCAGCACATCCACCCTCCTGCGCACAACTCTATCCATAACCCACTCCTCGCAACAATACAACATTGTTGGAACCACCATTCCTTCAAACATATCCATTTTTGCTTTCCGAGATAATGTTCTCGACTTCCACACATTCTTCAAGGCTCCCAGGATTTTCGCCCCCTCCCCCACCCTATGATTCAATTCCGCTTCCATGGTTCCATCCGCTGCCAGATCCACTCCCAGATATCTAAAACACTTCACTTCCTCCAGTTTTTCTCCATTCAAACTTACCTCCCAATTGACTTGACCCTCAACCCTACAGTACCTAATAACCTTGCTGTTATTCACATTTCCTCTTACTTTCTTCTTTCACACACTTTATCAAACTCAGTCACCAGCTTCTGCAGTTTCTCACATGAATCAGCCACCAGCGCTGTATCATCAGCGAACAACAACTGACTCACTTCCCAAGCTCTCTCATCCACAACAGATTTCATACTTGCCCCTCTTTCCAAAACTCTTGCATTCACCTCCCTAACAACCCCATTCATAAAAAAATTAAACAACCATGGAGACATCACACACCCCTGCCGCAAACCTACATTCACTGAGAACCAATCATTTTCCTCTCTTCCTACACGTACACATGCCTTACATCCTCGATAAAAACTTTTCACTGCTACTAACAACTTGCCTCCCACACCTTATATTCTTAATACCTTCCACAGAGCATCTCTATCAACTCTATCATATGCCTTCTCCAGATCCATAAATGATACATACAAATGCATTTGCTTTTCTAAGTATTTCTCACATACATTCTTCAAAGCAAACACCTGATCCACACATCCTCTACCACTTCTGAAACCACACTGCTCTTCCCCAATCTGATGCTCTATACATGCCTTCACCCTCTCAGTCAATACCCTCACAATATAATTTACCAGGAATACCCAACAAACTTATACCTCTGTAATCTGAGCACTCACTCTTATCTCCTTTGCCATTGTACAATGGCACTATGCACGCATTCCGCCAATCCTCAGGCACCTCAACATGAGTCATACATACATTAAATAACCTCACCAACCAGTCAACAATACAGTCACCCCCTTTTTTAATAGATTCCACTGCAGTACCATCCAAACCTGCTGCCTTGCCGGCTTTCATCTTCCGCAAAGCTTTTACTACCTCATCTCTGTTTACCAAATCATTTTCCCTAACCCTCTCATTTTGCACACCACCTCGACCAAAACACCCTATATCTGCCACTCTATCATCAAACACATTCAACAAACCTTCAAAATACCCACTCCATCTCCTTCTCACATCACCACTACTTGTTATCACCTCCCCATTAGCGCCCTTTACTTAATTTCCCATTTGCTCCCTTGTCTTACGCACTTTATTTACCTACTTCTAGAACCTCTTTTTATTCTCCCTAAAATTTAATGATACTCTCTCACCCCAACTCTCATTTGCCCTCTTTTTCACCTCTTGCACCTTTCTCTTGACCTCCTGTCTCTTTTATACATCTCCCACTCAATTGCATTTTTTCCCTTCAAAAATCGGCCAAATGCCTCTCTCTTCTCTTTCACTAATAATCTTACTTCTTCATCCCACCACTCACTACCCTTTCTAATCAACCCACCTCCCACGCTTCTCATGCCAGAAGCATCTTTTGCGCACTCCATCACTGATTCCCTAAATACATCCCATTCCACCCCCATTCCCCTTACTTCCATTGTTCTCACCTTTTTCCATTCTGTACTCAGTCTCTCCTGGTACTTCCTCACACAAATCTCCTTCCCAAGCTTACTAACTCTCACCACCCTCTTCACCCTATCATTCACTCTTCTTTTCTGAAAACCCATACAAATCTTCACCTTAGCCTCCACAAGATAATGATCAGACATCCCTCCAGTTGCACCTCTAAGCACATTAACATCCAAAAGTCTCTCTTTCGCGCGCCTGTCAATTAACACGTAATCCAATAACGCTCTCTGCCCATCGCTCCTACTTACATACGTATACTTATGTATATCTCGCTTCTTAAACCAGGTATTCCCAATCACCAGTCCTTTTTCAGCACATGAATCTACAAGCTCTTCACCATTTCCATTTACAACACTGAACACTCCATCTATACCAATTATTCCCTCAACGGCCACATTACTCACCTTTGTATTCAAATCACCCATTTCTATAATCCGGTCTTGTGCATCAAAACCACTAACACACTCATTCAGCTGCTCCCAAAACACTTGCCTTACATGATGTTTCTTCTCATGCCCAGGTACATATGCACCAATAATCACCCATCTCTCTCCATCAACTTGCAGTTCTACCCATATTAATCGAGAATTTACTTTCTTACATTCTATCACATACTCCCACAACTCCTGTTTCAGGAGTAGTGCTACTCCTTCCCTTGCTCTTGTCCTCTCACTAACCCCTGACTTTACTCCCAAGACATTCCCAAACCACTCTTCCTCTTTACCCTTGAGCTTCGTTTCACTCAGAGCCAAAACATCCAGGTTCCCTTCCTCAAACATACTACTTATCTCTCCCTTTTTAACATCTTGGTGACATCCACACACTTTTAGACACCCCAATCTGAGTCTACGAGGAGGATGAGCACTCCCCGCGTGACTCCTTCTGTTTCCCATTTTTAGAAAGTTAAAATACAAGGAGGGGAGGATTTCTGGCCCCCCGCTCCCGTCCCCTCTAGTCGCCTTCTACGCCACGTGAGGAATGCGTGGGAAGTATTCTTTCACCCCTATCCCCTGGGATAATATATATATATATATATATATATATATATATATATATATATATATATATATATATATATATATATATATATATATATATATATATATATATATATATATATATATATATATATATATATATATATACATATATATATATATATATATATATATTTATATATATATATATATATATATATATATATATATATATATATATATATATATATATATATATATATATATATATATATATATATATATATATATATATATATATATATATATATATATATACACACATACACACACATAAAGACACATATATATATATACATATAAAAAATGTAAGAAATAATTTAGAAAACTTAAACTTCTAGCCTGAAATGAAATGAAAAATGAATGTCACATAATGGTTGAACCTCTGGCTATGGAAAAGGGAAAAGTATAATCTATTTACACAAGCGTCAATAGTAGTTTTCATCAATTTAACCACTGTATCATACTTCCTGGTCCACTTCTCTTATCATTAAACTGGAATATTGGCTTATGATGTTTCTCACTTGTCTTCATTACACAAAGTACAACCACATCTTGGATACATGAGGGTAGGTAGTTGGTCATCCGCCATAATAAAGCCTTGACAGACTAAAAGTTTATCTGGACCTCAACTTTTCCAGTACATTCATGAAAAACACCTTTTTGCTTTCCATCTCTATCACTTTGAAAGAAAATGCTGCCTTTGTTCACATTTCAATGAAAGAATAAGCTTCAATGTCTAAGCTACATTCTTTTCCAATTTCACTATTTTCTTGTCAGAGCACCATGCATGAAAACTATCACTCCAGTAACACAACTATAAACATTTACTTCCCCTTTAAAAAAGTTCTGGGGAAGTCTGTCTCGATACACTGCGGGTTACTCTACCACCTGGCGAGGTTTGTGTTGCAATGGTTCTTAATTCACAAACGTAGTAGCATCACTGGTGGGCGGAAGAACATTCTTGTAACCGAAAGTGAGGATCACAGTCCGTGCAACTACTTGTACCACCACGTCCAAGTATGTTCACCCGAAGCGGTTCCGTGCACCTTGAAGCATTTCCCATCCACTTTTCGGGGGTGTTGTATATTTCAGATGAATTAACTTGCGGGTGTTTTTTCATCCCCTTATTTTTCTTCTCCATTTCTTTATTAGTGAGTTTGGTAAAGTGTGTGGAAGAAGAAAGTTAAGAGTAAATGTGAATAAGAGCAAGGTTATTAGGTACAGTAGGGTTGAGGGTCAAGTCAACTGGGAGGTGACTTTGAATGGAGAAAAACTGGAGGAAGTGAAGTGTTTTAGATATCTGGGAGTGGATCTGGCAGCGGATGGAACCATGGAAGCGGAAGTGGATCATAGGGTGGGGGAGAGGGCGAAAATTCTGGGGGCCTTGAAGAATGTGTGGAAGTCGAGAACATTATCTCGGAAAGCAAAAATGGGTATGTTTGAAGGAATAGTGGTTCCAACAATGTTGTATGGTTGCGAGGCGTGGGCTATGGATAGAGTTGTGCGCAGGAGGATGGATGTGCTGGAAATGAGATGTTTGAGGACAATGTGTGGTGTGAGGTGGTTTGATCGAGTGAGTAACGTAAGGGTAAGAGAGATGTGTGGAAATAAAAAGAGCGTGGTTGAGAGAGCAGAAGAGGGTGTTTTGAAGTGGTTTGGGCACATGGAGAGAATGAGTGAGGAAAGATTGACCAAGAGGATATATGTGTCGGAGGTGGAGGGAACGAGGAGAAGAGGGAGACCAAATTGGAGGTGGAAAGATGGAGTGAAAAAGATTTTGTGTGATCGGGGCCTGAACATGCAGGAGGGTGAAAGGAGGGCAAGGAATAGAGTGAATTGGAGCGATGTGGTATACCGGGGTTGACGTGCTGTCAGTGGATTGAATCAAGGCATGTGAAGCGTCTGGGGTAAACCATGGAAAGTTGTGTAGGTATGTATATTTGCGTGTGTGGACGTATGTATATACATGTGTATGGGGGGGGGGGTTGGGCCATTTCTTTTCGTCTGTTTCCTTGCACTACCTCGCAAACGCGGGAGACAGCGACAAAGTATAATAAATAATATAATATTCTTTATTAGTTATGTCGTTGGTGACATTCTTTAACTGCCTCTGTTAATGATCCTGGCGTGTCTGTGTTTGTTCCAAGTGGCTCCTTCCGTTGCCTTTGTCAATGGGATATCTAGCAGATGTCCTCCTTGATATATGATGATGTTCCGAGCCTGGCTCCGAGTAGACGTGACGATATATTCTTTTTTCTTTTTTCAAACTATTCGCCATTTCCCGCATCAGCAAGGTAGCGTTAAGAACAGAGGACTGGGCCTCTAATGGAACATCCTAACCTGGCCACCTTCTCTGTTCCTTCTTTTGGAAAATTTAAAAAAAAACAAGAGGTTAGGATTTCCAGCCCCCCGCTCTTTCCGCTTTTAGCAGCTTTCTACGACACGCAAGGAATACGTGGGAAGTATTCTTTCTCCCCTATCCCCTATTCATATATATATATATATATATATATATATATATATATATATATATATATATATATATATATATATATATATATATATATATATATATATATATATTTATATATATTTATATATATATATGTATATATATATATATATATATATATACATATATATATATATATATATATATATATATATATATATATATATATATATATATATATATATATATATATATATATATATATATATATATATATTTCTAAAATGGGAAACAGAAGGAGTCACGCGGGGAGTGCTCATCCTCCTCGAAGGCTCAGAGTGGGGTGCCTAAATGTGTGTGGATGTAACCAAGATGTGAAAAAAGGAGAGATAGGTAGTATGTTTGAGGAAAGGAA
The DNA here is from genome assembly GCF_036320965.1 of Panulirus ornatus. NCBI lineage: Eukaryota > Metazoa > Arthropoda > Malacostraca > Decapoda > Palinuridae > Panulirus > Panulirus ornatus. The sequence goes on along the minus strand of NC_092243.1, from coordinate 24,741,847 downwards.
CCTGGATGTTTTGGCTCTGAGTGAAACGAAGCTCAAGGGTAAAGGGGAAGAGTGGTTTGGGAATGTCAGGGGAGTAAAGTCAGAGGTTAGTGAGAGGACAAGAGCAAGGGAAGGAGTAGCAATACTCCTGAAACAGGAGTTGTGGGAGTATATGATAGAATGTAAGTAAGTAAATTCTCGATTAATATGGGTAAAACTGAAAGTTGATGGAGAGAGGTGGGTGATTATTGGTGCATATGCACCCGGGCATGAGAAGAAAGATCATGAGAGGCAAGTGTTTTGGGAGCAGCTGAATCAGTATGTTAGTGGTTTTGATGCACGAGACCGGGTTATAGTGATGGGTGATTTGAATGCAAAGGTGAGTAATGTGGCAGTTGAGGGAATAATTGGTATACATGGGGTGTTCAGTGTTGTAAATGGAAATGGTGAAGAGCTTGCAGATTTATGTGCTGAAAAAGGACTGATGATTGGGAATACCTGGTTTAAAAAGCGAGATATACATAAGTATACTTATGTAAGTAGGAGAGATGGCCAGAGAGCGTTATTGGATTACGTGTTAATTGACAGGCGTGCGAAAGAGAGACTTTTGGATGTTAATATGCTGAGAGGTGCAACTGGAGGGATGTCTGATCATTATCTTATGGAGGCTAAGGTGAAGATTTGTATGGGTTTTCAGAAAAGAAGAGTGAATGTTGGGGTGAAGAGGGTGGTGAGAGTAAGTGAGCTTGGGAAGGAGACCTGTGTGAGGAAGTACCAGGAGAGACTGAGTACAGAATGGAAAAAGGTGAGAACAATGGAAGTAATGGGAGTGGGGGAGGAATGGGATGTATTTAGGGAATCAGTGATGGATTGCGCAAAAGATGCTTGTGGCATGAGAAGAGTGGGAGGTGGGTTGATTAGAAAGGGTAGTGAGTGGTGGGATGAAGAAGTAAGAGTATTAGTGAAAGAGAAGAGAGAGGCATTTGGACGATTTTTGCAGGGAAAAAATGCAATTGAGTGGGAGATGTATAAAAGAAAGAGACAGGAGGTCAAGAGAAAGGTGAAAGAGGTGAAAAAAAGGGCAAATGAGAGTTGGGGTGAGAGAGTATCATTAAATTTTAGGGTGAATAAAAAAATGTTTTGGAAGGAGGTAAATAAAGTGCGTAAGACAAGGGAGCAAATGGAAACTTCAGTGAAGGGCGCAAATGGGTAGGTGATAACAAGTAGTGGTGATGTGAGAAGGAGATGGAGTGAGTATTTTGAAGGTTTGTTGAATGCGTTTGATGATAGAGTGGAAGATATAGGGTGTTTTAGTCGAGGTGGTGTGCAAAGTGAGAGGGCTAGGGAAAATGATTTGGTAAACAGAGAAGAGGTATTGAGAGCTTTGCGGAAGATGAAAGCCGGCAAGGCCGCAGGTTTGGATGGTATTGCAGTGGAATTTATTAAAAAAGGGGGTGACTGTATTGTTGACTGGTTGGTAAGGTTATTTAATGTATGTATGACTCATGGTGAGGTGCCTGAGGATTGGCGGAATGCGTGCAAAGTGCCATTGTACAAAGGCAAAGGGGATAAGAGTGAGTGCTCAAATTACAGAGGTATAAGTTTGTTGAGTATTCCTGGTAAATTATATGGGAGGGTATTGATTGAGAGGGTGAAGGCATGTACAGAGCATCAGATTGGGGAAGAGTAGTGTGGTTTCAGAAGTGGTAGAAGATGTGTGGATCAGGTGTTTGCTTTGAAGAATGTATGTGAGAAATACTTAGAAAAGCAAATGGATTTGTATGTAGCATTTATGGATCTGGAGAAGGCATATGATAGAGTTGATAGAGATGCTCTGTGGAAGCGACAAAGTATAATAAAAAAACAAAAAATAATATTTATTTATTTATTATTTTCCTTTGTCGTTGTCTCCCGCGTTTGCGAGGTAGCGCAAGGAAACAGACGAAAGAAATGGCCCAACCCACCCCCATACAACTGCATATACATACACGTCCACACACGCAAATATGCATACCTATACAACTCAATGTACACATAAATATACAAACACAGACACATACATATATATCCATGCACACAATTCACACTGTCTGCCTTCATTCATTCCCATCGTCACCTCGCCACACATGGAATACCATCCCCCTCCCCCATCATGTGTGAGAGGTAGCGCTAGGAAAACACAACAAAGGCCCCATTCGTTTACACTCAGTCTCTAGCTGTCATGCAATAATGCCCGAAACCACAGCTCCCTTTCCATATCCAGGCCCCACACTACTTTCCATGGTTTACACCAGAAGCTTCACATGCCCTGATTCAATAAACTGACAGCAAGTCAACCCAGGTACACCACATCGATCCAATTCACTCTATTCCTTGCCCGCCTTTCACCCTCCTGCATGTTCAGGCCCCGATCACTCAAAATCTTTTTCACTCCATCTTTCCACCTCCAATTTGGTCTCCCACTTCTCCTCGTTCCCTCCACCTCCGACACATATATCCTCCTGGTCAATCTTTTCTCACTCGTTCTCTCCATGTGCCCAAACCATTTCAAAACACCCTCTTCTGCTCTCTCAACCATACTCTCTTTATTTCCACACATCTCTCTTACCCTTACATTACTTACTAGATCAAACGACCTCACACCACTCATTGTCCTTAAACATCTCATTTCCAGCACATCCACCCTCCTGCGCACAACTCTATCCATAACCCACTCCTCGCAACCATACAACATTGTTGGAACCACTATTCCTTCAAACATACCCATTTTTGCTTTCCGAGATAATGTTCTCGACTTCCACACATTCTTCAAGGCTCCCAGGATTTTCGCCCCCTCCCCCACCCTATGATTCACGTCCGCTTCCATGGTTCCATCCGCTGCCAGATCCACTCCCAGATATCTAAAACACTTTACTTCCTCCAGTTTTTCTCCATTCAAACTTACCTCCCAATTGACTTGACCCTCAACCCTACTGTACCTAATAACCTTGCTGTTATTCACATTTCCTCTTACTTTCTTCTTTCACACACTTTATCAAACTCAGTCACCAGCTTCTGCAGTTTCTCACATGAATCAGCCACCAGCGCTGTATCATCAGCGAACAACAACTGACTCACTTCCCAAGCTCTGTCATCCACAACAGATTTAATACTTGCCCCTCTTTCCAAAACTCTTGCATTCACCTCCCTAGCAACCCCATTCATAAAGAAATTAAACAACCATGGAGACATCACACACCCCTGCCGCAAACCTACATTTACTGAGAACCAATCACTTTCCTCTCTTTCTTCACGTATAGAGGTCTTACATCCTCGATAAAAACTTTTCACTGCTTTTAACAACTTGCCTCCCACAAGATATATTCTTAATACCTTACCCAGAGCATCTCTATCAACTTTATCATATGCCTTCTCCAGATCCATAAATGATACATACAAATGCATTTGCTTTTCTAAGTATTTCTCACATACATTCTTCAAAGCAAACACCTAATCCACACATCCTCTACCACTTCTGAAACCACACTGCTCTTCCCCAATCTGATGCTCTGTACATGCCTTCACCCTCTCAGTCAATACCCTCCCATAGAATTTACCAGGAATACTCAACAAACTTATACCTCTGTAATTTGAGCACTCACTCTTGTCCCCTTTGCCTTTGTACAATGGCACTATGCACGCATTCCGCCAATCATCAGCCACCTCACCATGAGTCATACATACATTAAATAACCTTACCAACCAGTCAACAATACAGTCACCCCCTTTTTTAATAGATTCCAATGAAATACCATCCAAACCTGCTGCCTTGCCGGCTTTCATCTTCCGCAAAGCTTTTACTACCTCTTCTCTGTTTACCAAATCATTTTCCCTAACCCTCTCACTTTGCACACCACCTCGACCAAAACACCTTATATCTGCCACTCTATCGTCAAGCACATTCAACAAACCTTCAAAATATTCACTCCATCTCCTTCTGACATCGCCACTACTTGTTATCACCTCCCCATTAGCGCCCTTCACTTAAGATCTCATTTGCTCCCTTGTCTTACGAACTTTATTTACCTCCTTCCAGAACATCTTTTTATTCTCCCTAAAATTTAATGATACTCTCCCACCCCAACTCTCATTTGCACTATTTTTCACCTCTTCCACCTTTCTCTTGACCTCCTGTCTCTTTCTTTCATACATCTACCACTGAATTGCATTTTTTCCCTGCTAAAATCGTCCAAATCCCTCTCTCTTCTCTTTCACTAGTAATCTTACTTCTTCATCCCACCACTCACTACTCTTTCTAATCAACCCACCTCCCACTCTTCTCATGCCACAAGCATCTTTTGCGCACTCCATCACTGATTCCCTAAATACATCCCATTCCTCCCCCACTCCCCTTACTTCCATTGTTCTCACCTTTTTCCATTCTGTACTCAGTCTCTCCTTGTACTTCCTGGCGCAAGTCTCCTTCCCAAGCTCACTTACTCTCACCACCCTCTTCACCCCAACATTCACTCCTCTTTTCTGAAAACCCATACAAATCTTCACCTTAGCCTCCACAAGATAATGATCAGACATCCCTCCAGTTGCACCTCTCAGCATATTAACATCCAAAAGTCTCTCTTTCGCGCGCCTGTGAATTAACACGTAATCCAATAACGCTCTCTGGGCATCTCTCCTACTTACATACGTATACTTATGTATATCTCGCTTTTTAAACCAGGTATTCCCAATCACCAGTCATTTTTCAGCGCACAAATCTATAAGCTCTTCACCATATCCATTTACAACACTGAACACTCCATGCATACCAATTATTCCCTCAACTGCCACATTACTCAACTTTGCATTCAAATCACCCATCACTATAATCCGGTCCTGTGCATCAAAACCACTAACACACTCATTCAGCTGCTCCCAAAACACTTGCCTCTCATGATCTTTCTTCTCATGCCCAGGTACATATGCACCAATAATCACCCAACTCTCTCCATCAACTTTCAGTTTTACCCATATTAATCGAGAATTTACTCTCTTACATTCTGTCACATACTGCCACAACTCCTGTTTCAGGAGTACTGCTACTCCTTCCCTTGCTCTTGTCCTCTCAATAAACTCCTGACTTTACTCCCAAGACATTCCTAAACCACTCTTCCCCTTTACCCCTGAGCTTCGTTTGACTCAGAGCCAAAACGTCCAGGTTCCTTTCATCAAACATACGACCTATCTCTCTCTTTTCACATCTTGGTTACATCCACACACATTTAGACACCCCAGTCTGAGCCTTCGAGGAGGATGAGCACTCCCCGCGTGACTCCTTCTTCTGTTTCCCATTTTAGAAAGTTAAAAAATACAAGGAGGGGAGGATTTCTGGTCCCTCGCTCCCGTCCCGTCTAGTCGCCTTCTACGACACGTGAGGAATGCGTGGGAAGTATTCTTTCACCCGTATCCCCAGGGATAATATATATATATATATATATATATATATATATATATATATATATATATATATCCCCTCTCGATTTTTTTTTTAATTTTCCAAAAAAAGGAACAGAGAATTGGGCCAGGTGAGGGTATTCCCTCAAAGGCCCAGTCCTCTGTTCTTAACGCTACCTCGCTAATGCGGGAAATGACGAAGTTTGAAAAAAAAAAATAAAAAAGAATATATATATATATATATATATATATATATATATATATATATATATATATATATATTATTATTATTATTATTATTATACTTCGTCGCTGTCTCCCGCGTTTGCGAGGTAGCGCAAGGAAACAGACGAAAGAAATGGCTCAACCTCCCCCATACACATGTATATACATACGTCCACACACACAAATATACATACCTACACAGCTTTCCATGGCTTACCCCAGACGCTTCACATGCCTTGATTCAATCCACTGATAGCACGTCAACCCCGGTATACCACATCGCTCCAATTCACTCTATTCCTTGCCCTCCTTTCACCCTCCTGCATGTTCAGGCCCCGATCACACAAAATCTTTTTCACTCCATCTTTCCACCTCCAATTTGGTCTCCCTCTTCTCCTTGTTCCCTCCACCTCCGACACATATATCCTCTTGGTCAATCTTTCCTCACTCATCCTCTCCATGTGCCCAAACCACTTCAAAACACCCTCTTCTGCTCTCTCAAATACGCTCTTTTTATTTCCACACATCTCTCTTACCCTTACGTTACTCACTCGATCACACCACCTCACACCACACATTGTCCTCAAACATCTCATTTCCAGCACATCCATCCTCCTGTGCACAACTCTATCCATAGCCCACGCCTCGCAACCATACAACATTGTTGGAACCACTATTCCTTCATACATACCCATTTTTTCTTTTCGAGATAATGTTCTCGACTTCCACACATTCTTCAAGGTCCCCAGAATTTTCGCCCCCTCCCCCACCCTATGATCCACTTCCGCTTCCATGGTTCCATCCGCTGCCAGATCCACTCCCAGATATCTAAAACACTTCACTTCCTCCAGTTTTTCTCCATTCAAACTCACCTCCCAATTGACTTGACCCTCAACCCTACTGTACCTAATAACCTGGCTCTTACTCATATTTACTCTTAACTTTCTTCTTCCACACACTTTACCAAACTCAGTCACCAGCTTCTGCAGTTTCTCACATGAATCAGCCACCAGCGCTGTATCATCAGCGAACAACAACTGACTCACTTCCCAAGCTCTCTCATCCCCAACAGACTTCATACTTGCCCCTCTTTCCAAAACTCTTGCATTTACCTCCCTAACAACCCCATCCATAAACAAATTAAACAACCATGGAGACATCACACACCCTTGCCGCAAACCTACATTCACTGAGAACCAATCACTTTCCTCTCTTCCTACACGTACACATGCCTTACATCCTCGATAAAAACTTTTCACTTCTTCTAACAACTTTCCTCCCACACCATATATTCTTAATACCTTCCACAGAGCATCTCTATCAACTCTATCATATGCCTTCTCCAGATCCATAAATGCTACATACAAATCCATATATATATATATATATATATATATATATATATATATATATATATATATATATATATATATATATATATATATATATATATATATATATATATATATATATATATATATATACATATATTTCTTTTTCTTTCATACTATTCGCCATTTCCCGCGATAGCGAGGTAGCGTTAAGAACAGAGGACTGGGTCTTTGAGGGAATATCCCCACCTGGCCCTCTTCTCTGTTCCTTCTTTTGGAAGAAAAAAAAAAAAAAAAAAAAACGAGAGGGGAGGATTTCCAGCCTCCCGCTCCATTCCCTTTTAGTCGCCCTCGACGACACGCACGGAATACGTGGGAAGTATTCTTTCTCCCCTATCCCCAGGGAATATATATATATATATATATATATATATATATATATATATATATATATATATATATATATATATATATATATATATATATATATATATATATATATATATATATATATTGTTTTTCTAAGTATTTCTCACATATATTCTTCAAAGCAAACACCTGATCCACACATCCTCTACCTCTTCTGAAACCAAACTGCTCTTCCCCAATCTGATTCTGTGTACATGCCTTCACCCTCTCAATCAATACCCTCCCATACAATTTACCAGGAATACTCAACACACTTATACCTCTGTAATTGGAGCACTCACTCTTATCCCCTTTGCCTTTGTACAATGGCACTATGCACGCATTCCGCCAATGCTCAGGCACCTCACCATGAATCATACATACATTAAATAATCTTCCCAACCAGTCAACAATACAGTCACCCCCTTTTTGGTAAATGCCACTGCAATAATATCCAAACATGCTGCCTTGCCGGCTTTCATATTCCGAAAAGCTTTTAGTACCTCCTCTCTGTTTACCAAATCATTTCCCCTAGCCATCTCACTTTGCACACCACCTCGACAAAACACCCTGTATCTGCCACTCTATCATCAAACACATTCAACAACCCTTCAAAATACTCACTCCATCTCCTTCTCACATATATTTACCTCCTTCCAGAACATCTTTTTATTCTCCCTAAAATTTAATGATACTCTCTCACCCCAACCCTCATTTGCCCTCTTTTTCACCTCTTGCACCTTTTTCTTCACCTCCTGCCTTTTTCTTTTATACATGTCCCACTCATGTATTTTTTTCCTTGCAAAAATCGTCCAAATGCCTCTCTCTTTTCATTCACTAATAATCTTACCTCTTCATCCCACCACTCACTACCCTTTTTTATCAACCCACCTCTCACGCTTCTCATGGCACAATCATTATTTGCGTAAGCCATCACTGCTTCCCTAGATACATACCATTCCTCCCCAACTCCCCTTACCTCCTTTATTCTCACCTTTTTCCATTCTATACTCAGTCTCTCCTGGTACTTCCTCACACAAGCCTCCTACCAAGGCTCACTTACTTTCACCACCCTCTTCACCCCAACATTCTCTCTTTTTTTCTGAAAACCCATACAAATCTTCACCTTCGCCTCCACAAGATAACGATCAGATCTCCCTCCAGTTGCACCTCTCAGCACATTAACATCCAAAAGTCTCTCTTTCGCGCGCCTGTCAAATAACACGTAATCCAATAACGCTCTCTGGCCATCTCTCCTACTTACATACGTGTACTTATGTATATCTTGCTTTTTAAAGCAGGTATTCCCAATCACCAGTCCTTTTTCAGCACAAAAATCTACAAGCTCTTCACCATTTCCATTTACAACACTGAACACCCCATGTATACCAATTATTCCCTCAACTGCCACATTACTCAATTTTGCATTCAAAAGTAAATGGATTTGTATGTAACATATATGGACCTGGAGAAGGCATATGATAGAGTTGATAGAGATGCTCTGTGGAAGGTACTAAGAATATATGTTGTCGGAGGCAAGTTGTTAGAAGCAGTAAAAGTTTTTATCGAGGATGTAAGGCATGTGTACGTGTAGGAAGAGAGGAAAGTGATATGCTCTAAGTGAATGTAGGTTTGCGGCTGGGGTGTGTTATGTATCCATGGTTGTTTAATTTGTTTATAGATGGGGTTGTTAGGGAGGTGAATGCAAGAGTTTTGGAAAGAGGGGCAAGGAAAAAGTCTGTTGGGGATGAGAGAGCTTGGGAAGTGAGTCAGTTGTTCGCTGATGATACAGCGCTGGTGGCTGATTCAGGTGAGAAACTGCAGAAGCTGGTGACTGAGTTTGGTAAAGTGTGTGAAAGAAGAAAGTTAAGAGTAAATGTGAATAAGAGGAAGATTATTAGGTACAGTAGGGTTGAGGGTCAAGTCAATTGGGAGGTAGGTTTTAATGGAGAAAAACTGGAGGAAGTAAAGTGTTTTAGATATCTGTAAGTGGATCTGGCAGCGGATGGAACCATGGAAGCGGAATTGAATCATAGGGTGGGGGAGGGGGCGAAAACCTTGGTAGCCTTGAATAATGTGTGGAAGTCTGGAACATTATCTCCGAAAGCAAGAATGTGTATGTTTGAAGGAATAGTGGTTCCTACAATGTTGTATGGTTGCGAGGCGTGGGCTATGGATAGAGTTGTGAGCAGGAGGGTAGATGTGCTGCATATGAAATGTTTGAAGACAATATGTGGTGTGAGGTGGTTTGATCAAGTAAGTAATGTAAGGTTGAGAGAGATCTTTGGAATAAACAGAGCGTGTTTGAGAGAGCAGAACAGGGTGTTTTGAAATGGTTTGGGCACATGGAGAGAATGAGTGAGGAAAGATTGACAAAGAGGATATATGTGTCGGAGGTGGAGGGAACGAGGAGAAGTGATAGACCAAATTAGAGGCGGAAAGACGGAGTGAAAAAGATTTTGAGTGATCGGCGCCTGAACATTCAGGAGGGTGAAAGGCGGGCAAGGAATAGAGTGAATTGGATCGATGTGGCTCACCGGGGTCGACGTGCTGTCAATGGATTGAATCAGGGCATGTGAAGCATCTGGGGTAAACCATGGAGAGTTCTGTGGTGCCTGGATGTGGAGAGGGAGATGTGGTTTCGGGCATTATTGCCTGACAGCTATAGACTGAGTGTAAACGAATGGGGCCTTTGTTGTCTTTTCCTAGTGCTACCTCGCACACATGAAGGAGGAGGGGGATGGTATTCCATGTGTGGCGAGGTGGCGATGAGAATTGATAAAGGCAGACAGTGTGAATTGTGTGTATGGGTATATATGCATGTGTCTGTGTGTGTATATATATGTGTACATTGAGATGTATAGGTATGTATATTTGCGTGTTTGGATGTGTATATACATTGTGTATGGGGGTGGGTTGGGCCATTTCTTTCGTCTGTTTCCTTGCGCTACCTCGCAAACGCGGGAGACAGCGACAAAGCAAAATAAAAAAAAAGATATATATATATATATATATATATATATATATATATATATATATATATATATATATATATATCTGTTTCCCCCTTTAGAATGTTAAAATACAAGGAGGGAAGGGTTTCTTGCCCCCATTCCGGTCCCCCTTAGTCGCCTTCTACGACACGTGGGGAATCCGTGGGAAGTCTTATTTCTCCCCTATCCCCAGGGATAAATGGATATATGGAGGGATGTCTGATCATTATCTTGTGGATTCGGAGGTAAAGATTTGTATAGGTTTTCAGAAAAGAAGAGAGAATGTTGGGGTGAAGAGAGTCGTGAGAGTAAGTGATCTTGGGAAGGAGATTTGTGTGAGGAAATAACAGCAGAGACTGAGTACAGAACTGAAACAGGTGAGAACAAAGGAGGTAAGGGGAGTGGGGGAGGAATGGGATGTATTTACGGAAGCAGTGATGGCTTGCGCAAAAGATGCTTGTGGCATGAGAAGCGTGGGAGGTGGGCAGATTGGAAAGTGTAGTGATTGGCGGGATGTAGAAGTAAGATTGTTAGTGAAAGAGAAGAGAGAGGCTTTGGACGACTTTTGCAAGGAAAAAATGCAAATGAGTGGGAGATGTATAAAAGAAAGAGGCAGGAGGTCAAGAGAAAGGTGGAAGAGGTGAAAAAGAGGGCAAATGAGAGTTGGGGTGAGAGAGTATCATTAAATTTCAGGGAGAATAAAAAGATATTTTGGCAGGATGTAAATAAAGTGCGTAAGACAAGGGAGCAAATGGGAACTTCAGTGAAGGTGGCAAATGGGGAGGTGATAACAAGTAGTGGTGATGTAAGAAGGAGATGGAGGGAGTATTTTGAAGGTTGGTTGAATGTGCTTGATGATAGATTGGCAGATATAGGGGGTTTTGGTCGAGGTGGTATGCAAAGTGAGAGGGTTAGGGAAAATAATTTGGTAAACAGGGAATAGGTAGTAAAAGCTTTTCGGAAGATGAAAGCCGGCAAGGCAGTGGATTTGTATGGTATTGCAGTGGAATTTATCAAAAAAGAGGGTAACTGTATTATTGACTGGTTGGTAAGGTTATTAAATGTATGTATGATTCATGGTGAGGTGTCTGAGGATTGGCGGAATGCTTGCATAGCGCCATTGTACAAAGGCAAGGGGATAAGAGTGAGTGCTCATATTTCAGAGGTATAATTTTGTTGAGTAATCCTGGTAAGTTATATGTGAGGGTATTGATTGAGAGGGTGAAAGCATGTACAGAGCATCAGATTGGGGAAGAGCAGTGTGGTTTCAGAAGTGGTAGAGGATGTGTGGATCAGGTGTTTGCTCTGAAGATTGTATGTGAGAAATACTTAGAAAAGCAATTTGATTTGTATGTACCATTTATGGATCTGGAAAAGGCATATGATAGAGTTGATAGAGATGCTCTGTGGAAGGTATTAAGAATATATGGTGTGGGAGGCAAGTTGATAGAAGTAGTGAAAAGTTTTTATCGAGGATGTAAGGCATGTGTACGTGTAAGAAGACAGGAGAGTGATTGGTTGTCAATGAATGTAGGTTTGCGGCAGGGGTATGTGATGTCTCCCTGGTTGTCTAATTTGTTTATGGATGGGTTTGTTAGGGAGGTGAATGCAAGAGTTTTGGAAAGAGGGGCAAGTATGCAGTCTGTTGTGGATGAGAGAGCTTGGGAAGTGAGTCAGTTGTTGTTCGCTGATGATACAGCGCTGGTGGCTGATTCATGTGAGAAACTGCAGAAGCTGGTGACTGAGTTTGGTAGAGTGTGTGAAAGAAGAAACTTGAGAGCAAATGTGAATAAGAGAAAAGTTATTAGGTACAGTAGGTTTGAGGGTCTAGTCAACTGGGAGGTAAGTTTGAATGGATAAAACTGGAGGAAGTGAAGTGTTTTATATATCTGGGAGTGGATTTGGCAGCGGATGGAACCATGGAAGCGGAAGTGAATCATAGGGTGGGGGAGGGGGCGAAAATTCTGGAAGCGTTGAAGAGTGTATGGAAGTCAAGAACATTGCATCGGAAAGCAAAAATGGGTATGTGTGAAGGAATAGTGGTTCCAACAATGTTGTATGGTTGCGAGGCGTGGGCTATGGAGAGTGTTGCGCTGAGGATGGCTGTGCTGGAAATGAGATGTTTGAGGACAATATGTGGTGTGAGGTGGTTTGATCGAGTAAGTAATAATAGGGTAAGAGAGATTTGTGGTAATAAAAAGAGTGTGGTTGAGAGAGCAGAAGAGTGTGTTTTGAAATGGTTTGGTCGCATGGAGAAAATGAGTGAGGAAAGATTGACAAAGAGGATATATGTGTCAGAGGTGGAGGGAACGAGGAGAAGTGGGAGACCAAATTGGAGTTGAAATGATGGAGTGAAAAGATTTTTAGTAATCGGGGCCTGAACATGTAGGAGGGTGAAAAGTTGTGCAAGGAATAGAGAGAAATGGAACGATATAGTATACCGGGGCCGACGTGCTGTCAATGAATTGAACCTGGGCATATGAAGCGTCTGGGCTAAACCTTGGAAAGTTCTGTGGGGCCTGGATATGGAAAGGGAGCTGTAGTTTCTGTGCATTATTACATGACAGCTAGAGACTGAGTGTGAACGAATGGAGCCTTTTTTGTCTTTTCCTAAAAATGGGAAACAGAAGGAGTCACGCGGGGAGTGCTCATCCTCCTCGTAAACTCAGGCTGGGGTGTCTAAATGTGTGTGGATGTATCCAAGATGTGAAAAAAGGAGAGAAAGGTAGTATGTTTGAGGAAAGGAACCTGGATGTTTTGGCTCTGAGTGAAACGAAGCTGAAGGGTAAAGGGGAAGAGTGGTTTGGGAATGTCTTGGGAGTAAAATCAGGGGTTAATGAGAGGACAAGAGCAAGGGAAGAAGGGAAGAAGTAGAAGTACTCCTGAAACAGGAGTTGTGGGAGTATGTGATAGAATGTAAGAAAGTAAATTCACCCTCCTGAACATGCAGGAGGGTGAAAGGAGGGCAAGGAATAGAGTGAATTGGATCGATGTGGTATACCGGGGTTGACGTGCTGTCAGTGGATTGAATCAGGGCATGTGAAGCGTCTGGGGTAAACCATGGAAAGCTGTGTAGGTATGTATATTTGCGTGTGTGGACATATTATATACATGTGTATGGGGGGGGGGGGTTGGGCCATTTCTTTCGTCTGTTTCCTTGCACTACCTTGCAAACGCGGGAGACAGCGACAAAGCAAAAAAAAAAAAAAAGGAAAAAAAGAAAAGAAAATATATATATATATATATATATATATATATATATATATATATATATATATATATATATATATATATATATATATATATATATATATATATATATATATATATATATATATATATATATATATATATATATATATATATATATATATATATATATATATAGAAGTGGTAGAGGATGTGTGGATCAGGTGTTTGCGTTGAAGAATGTAAAACACTAATCTATCACACTCATTCAGCTGCTCCCAAAACACTTGCCTCTCATGATCTTTCTTCTCATGCTCAGGTGCATATGCACCAATAATCACCCATCTCTCTCCATCAACTTTCAGTTTTACCCATATCAATCGAGAATTTACTTTCTTAGATTCTATCAAATACTCCCACAACTCCTGTTTCAGGAGTACTGCTACTCCTTTCCTTGCTCTTATCCTCTCACTAACCCCTGACTTTACTCCCAAGACATTCCCAAACCACTCTTCCCCTTTACCATTGAGCTTCGTTTCACTCAGAGCCAAAACATCCAGGTTCCTTTCCTCAAACACACTACCTATCTCTCCTTTTTTCACAACTTGGTTACATCCACACACATTCAGGCACCCCAATCTGAGCCATCGAGGAGGATGAGCCCTCCCCGCGTGACTCCTTCTTCTCTTTCCCATTTTAGAAAGTTAAAAAATACAAGGAGGGGAGGATTTCTGGCCCCCCGTCCCGTCCCCTCTAATCGCCTTCTACGACACGTGAGGAATACGTGGGAAGTATTCTTTCACCCCTATCCCTAGGGATAATATATATATATATATATATATATATATATATATATATATATATATATATATATATATATATATATATATATATATATATATATATATATATATATATATATATTTTTTTTTTTTTTTTTTTTTTTTTTATACTTTGTCGCTGTCTCCCGCGTTTGCGAGGTAGCGCAAGGAAACAGACGAAAGAAATGGCCCAACCCCCCCCCCCCCATACACATGTACATACACACGTCCACACACGCAAATATACATACCTACACAGCTTTCCATGGTTTACCCCAGACGCTTCACATGCCTTGATTCAATCCACTGACAGCACGTCAAACCCTGTATACCACATCGCTCCAATTCACTCTATTCCTTGCCCTCCTTTCACCCTCCTGCATGTTCAGGCCCCGATCACACAAAATCTTTTTCACTCCATCTTTCCATATATATATATATATATATATATATATATATATATATATATATATATATATATATATATATATATATATATATATATATATATATACATACACACGCACACATACACACACACACACACACACATATACATATATTTACATATGAAAAAAGTAAGAAATAATTTAGAAAACTGAAACTTCTAGCTTGAAATGAAATGAATAATGAATGTCACATAATGGTTCAACCTCTGGCTATGGAAAAGGGAAATGTATGATTTATCCACACAAACGTCAATAGCAGTTCTCATCAATTTAACCACTGTATCAATAAGCTTCAATGTCTAAGCTACATTTTTCTTTTCCAATTTCACTATTTTCTTGTCAAAGCACCATGTATGAAAACTATCACTCCAGTAACACAACTATAAACATTTACTTCCCCTTTAAAAAAGTTCTGGGGAAGTCTGTCTCGATACACTGTGGGACACTCTACCACCTGGCGAGGTTTGTGTTGCAATGGTTCTTGATTCACAAACGTAGTAGCATCACTGGTGGGCGGAAGAACATTCATGTAACCACAGCATGGATCACAGTCCGTGCAAATCCATTATGATGGTTCTCCACTATGATGGTTCTTCTCCTGCTGGCCAAATCCTGCTTCAGCAATGCTTGTTCACTGGACTTCCTGTCTTATGAAACTGGTGGTAGTGGAGGAGTCAGAGAAGCTGCCATCTGAAGCCTTAACTCCTTGGCTTATGGGTCCTGTCCTCCCAAGGGCTGGGTTCTGGCGCCCCACATCACCGAGGGGGTTGGGTCTGCTCCACACAAGCGTGCACCTTCTTGTTCACTAGACTTCCTTAGACTGCCCCAGTTCCCACTCAAGCGCGTCATCATCCCTAGCGGCGAGGGAACACTCCAACATCACACCCCACCCTCCTGGGTCTCCTCCATTTGGCTTCGTTTATCTCTCCATCGAGTGTCTCGTTCGTTATCTCTTCCTCCTCGAGTCTATCTCATTTGCCTCTTCACTTATCGTCTCTCGCTGGCCAGTTAGGTGTTTGTTTCTCAGTCATACCTGGTTTTCAGCCGGAGATGGCCACGGAACTGGAGGTGGAAAGGTTACAGACGGAGAGGCGTTCAAAATGGCACGATTTAATAATATATATATATATATATATATATATATATATATATATATATATATATATATATATATATATATATATATATATATATATATATATATATATATATTTATATATATATATTTATATTTTTTTATTATACTTTGTCGCTGTCTCCCGCGTTTGCGAGGTAGCGCAAGGAAACAGACGAAAGAAATGGCCCAACCCCCCCCATACACATGTATATACATACGTCCACACACGCAAATATACATACCTACACAGCTTTCCATGGTTTACCCCAGACGCTTCATATGCCTTGATTCAATCCACTGACAGCAGTCAACCCCGGTATACCACATCGCTCCAATTCACTCTATTCCTTGCCCTCCTTTCACCCTCCTGCATGTTCAGGCCCCGATCACACAAAATCTTTTTCACTCCATCTTTCCACCTCCAATTTGGTCTCCCTCTTCTCCTCGTTCCCTCCACCTCCGACACATATATCCTCTTGGTCAATCTTTCCTCACTCATTCTCTCCATGTGCCAAAACCACTTCAAAACACCCTCTTCTGCTCTTTCAACCACGCTCTTTTTATTTCCACACATTTCTCTTACCCTTACGTTACTCACTCGATCAAACCACCTCACACCATATATTGTCCTCAAACATCTCATTTCCAGCACATCCATCCTCCTGCGCACAACTCTATCCATAGCCCACGCCCCGCAACTATACAACATATATATATATATATATATATATATATATATATATATATATATATATATATATATATATATATATATATATATATATATATATATACAACATATATATATATATATATATACAATCACTCTTGAAGTAGAACCTTCAGACACAATTGAAAATGTGAAGGAAAATAGTGAAATTGGAGAAAAATGTAGCTTAGACATTGAAGCTTATTGATACAGTGGTTAAATTGATGAGAACTGCTATTGACGTTTGTGTAAATAAATTATACATTTCCTTTTTTCCATAGCCAGAGGTTGAACCATTATGTGACATTCATTTTTTTCATTCATTTCAAGCTAGAAGTTTCAGTTTTCTAAATTGTTTCTTACATTTTTCATATGTATATATATGTATGTGTGTGTGTGTGTGTATATGTGCGTATGTATGTGTATGTGTGTGTATGTGTATATGTATATATATATGTATATTATCCCTGGGGATAGGGGTGAAAGAATACTTCCCACGTATTCCTCGCGTGTCGTAGAAAGCGACTAGAGGGGACGGGAGCGGGGGGCCAGAAATCCTCCCCTCCTTGTATTAACTTTCTAAAATGGGAAACAGAAGAAGGAGTCACGCGGGGAGTGCTCATCCTCCTCGAAGGCTTAGAGTGGGGTGCCTAAATGTGTGTGGATGTAACCAAGATGTGAAAAAAGGAGAGATAGGTAGTATGTTTGAGGAAAGGAACCTGGATGTTTTGGCTCTGAGTGAAACGAAGCTCAAGGGTAAAGGGGAAGAGTGGTTTGGGAATGTCTGGGGAGTAAAGTCAGGGGTTAGCGAGAGGACAAGAGCAAGGGAAGGAGTAGCAATACTCCTGAAACAGGAGTTGTGGGAGTATGTGATAGAGTGTAAGAAAGTAAATTCTCGATTGATATGGGTAAAACTGAAAGTTGATGGAGAGAGGTGGGTGATTATTGGTGCATATGCACCTGGGCATGAGAAGAAAGATCAAGAGGGGCAAGTGTTTTGGGAGCAGCTGAATGAGTGTGTTAGTGGTTTTGATGCACGAGACCGGGTTATAGTGATGGGTGATTTGAATGCAAAAGTGAGTAATGTGGCAGTTGAGGGAATAATTAGTATACATGGGGTGATCAGTGTTGTAAATGGAAATGTTGAGGAGCTTGTAGATTTATGTGCTGAAATAGGACTGATGATTGGGATTACCTGGTTTAAAAAGCGAGATATACATAAGTATACTTATGTAAGTAGGAGAGATGGCCAGAGAGCGTTATTGGATTACGTGTTAATTGACAGGCGTGCGAAAGAGAGACTTTTGGATGTTAATGTGCTGAGAGGTGCAACTGGAGGGATGTCTGATCATTATCTTGTGGAGGCTAAGGTGAAGATTTGTATGGGTTTTCAGAAAAGAAGAGTGAATGTTGGGGTGAAGAGGGTGGTGAGAGTAAGTGAGCTTGAGAAGGAGACCTGTGTGAGGAAGTACCAGGAGAGACTGAGTACAGAATGGAAAAAGGTGAGAACCATGGAAGCAAGGGGAGTGGGGGAGGAATGGGATGTATTTAGGGACTCAGTGATGGATTGCGCAAAAGATGCTTGTGGCATGAGAAGAGTGGGAGGTGGGTTGATTAGAAAGGGTAGTGAGTGGTGGGATGAAGAAGTAAGAGTATTAGTGAAAGAGAAGAGAGAGGCATTTGGACGATTTTTGCAGGGAAAAAATGCAATTGAGTGGGAGATGTACAAAAGAAAGAGACAGGAGGTCAAGAGAAAGGTGCAAGAGGTGAAAAAAAGGGCAAATGAGAGTTGGGGTGAGAGAGTATCATTAAATTTTCGGGAGAATAAAAAGATGTTCTGGAAGGAGGTAAATAAAGTGCGTAAGACAAGGGAGCAAATGGGAACTTCAGTGAAGGGCGCAAATGGGGAGGTGATAACAAGTAGTGGTGATGTGAGGAGATGGAGTGAGTATTTTGAAGGTTTGTTGAATGTGTTTGATGATAGAGTGGCAGATATAGGGTGTTTTGGTCGAGGTGGTGTGCAAAGTGAGAAGGTTAGGGAAAATGATTTGGTAAACAGAGAAGAGGTAGTGAAAGCTTTGCGGAAGATGAAAGCCGGCAAGGCAGCAGGTTTGGATGTTATTGCAGTGGAATTTATTAAAAAAGGGGGTGACTGTATTGTTGACTGGTTGGTAAGGTTATTTAATGTTATTTAATCGAACCTGATGGAGCTTTGTATGTTCTATGAAGGTGCGCGTTCATATACACTTTATTCGTATTCATATAACTCCGCGTTGTACAGTCAGGTTCGGTAAAACGCTCTCAGCTGGCTATGTGTTCTGTTCGGAAACAACCGATAGACCCCGTTGCTCACCATAGTGAGACGAAGGGTATTCGAGTACTTAGTATTTCGAATAGTTGTTTCCTATTATACAGTCACTTAGCCTAGCGGTTAGCATGCCTGCCTCTTGCACAAGGGGTCCCAGATTCGATCCTGGCTGATGGAGCTTTGTATGTTCTATGAAGGTGCGCGTTCATATACACTTTATTCGTATTCATATAACTCCGCGTTGTACAGTCAGGTTCGGTAAAACGCTCTCAGCTGGCTATATGTTCTGTTCGGAAACAACCGATAGACCCCGTTGCTCACCATAGTGAGACGAAGGGTATTCGAGTACTTAGTTTTCGAACAGTTGTTTCATATTATACAGTCCCTTAGCCTAGCGGTTAGCATGCCTGCCTCTTGCACAAGGGGTCCCAGGTTCGATCCTGGCTGATGGAGCTTTGTATGATATATATATATATATATATATATATATATATACATATATATATATATTATATATATATATATATATATATATATATATATATATATATATATATATATATATATATATATATATATATATGTATATATATATATATATATATATATATATATATATATATATATATATATATATATATATATATATATATATACATATATATATATATATATATATATATATATATATATATATATATATATATATATATATATATATATATATATGTATATATATATATATATATATATATATATATATATATATATATATGTTTGATGATAGAGTGGCAGATATAGGGTGTTTTGGTCGAGGTGGTGTGCAAAGTGCGATGGTTAGGGAAAATGATTTGGTAAACAGAGAAGAGGTAGTAAAAGCTTTGCGGAAGATGAAAGCCGGCAAGGCAGCAGGTTTGGATGGTATTGAAGTGGAATTTATTAAAAAAGGGGGTGACTGTATTGTTGACTGGTTGGTAAGGTTATTTAATCTATGTATGACTCATGGTGAGGTGCCTGAGGATTGGCGGAATGCGTGCATAGTGCCAATGTACAAAGGCAAAGGGGATAAGAGTGAGTGCTCAAATTACAGAGGTATAAGTTTGTTGAGTATTCCTGGTAAATTATATGGGAGGGTATTGATTGAGAGGGTGAAGGCATGTACAGAGCATCAGATTGGGGAAGAGCAGTGTGGTTTCAGAAGTGGTAGAGGATGTGTGGATCAGGTGTTTGCTTTGAAGAATGTATGTGAGAAATACTTAGAAAAGAAAATGGATTTGTATGTAGCATTTATGGTCCTGGAGAAGGCATATGATAGAGTTGATAGAGATGCTCTGTGGAAGGTATTAAGAATATATGGTGTGGGAGGCAAGTTGTTAGAAGCAGTGAAAAGTTTCTATCGAGGATGTAAGGCATGTGTACGTGTAGGAAGAGAGGAAAGTGATTGGTTCTCAGTGAATGTAGGTTTGCGGCAGGGGTGTGTGATGTCTCTATGGTTGTTTAATTTGTTTATGGATGGGGTTGTTAGGGAGGCGAATGCAAGAGTTTTGGAAAGATGGGCAAGGATGAAGTCTGTTGGGGATGAGAGAGCTTGGGAAGTGAGTCAGTTGTTGTTCGCTGATGATAAAGCGCTGGTGGCTGATTCATGTGAGAAACTGCAGAAGCTGGTGACTTAGTTTGGTAAAGTGTGTGGAAGAAGAAAGTTAAGAGTAAATGTGAATAAGAGCAAGGTTATTAGGTACAGTAGGGTTGAGGGTCAAGTCAATTGGGAGGTGAGTTTGAATGGAGAAAAACTGGAGGAAGTGAAGTGTTTTAGATATCTGGGAGTGGATCTGGCAGCAGGTGGAAACATGGAAGCGGAAGTGGATCATAGGGTGGGGGAGGGGGCGAAAATTCTGGGAGCCTTGAAGAATGTGTGGAAGTCGAGAACATTATCTCGGAAAGCAAAAATGGGTATGTTTGAAGGAATAGTGGTTCCAACAATGTTGTATGGTTGCGAGGCGTGGACTATGGATAGAGTTGTGCGCAGGAGGATGGATGTGCTGGAAATGAGATGTTTGAGGACAATGTGTGGTGTGAGGTGGTTTGATCGAATAAGTAACGTAAGGGTAAGAGAGATGTGTGGAAATAAAAAGAGCGTGGTTGAGAGAGCAGAAGAGGGTGTTTTGAAATGGTTTGGTCACATGGAGAGAATGATTGAGGAAAGATTGACCAAGAGGATATATGTGTCGGAGGTAGAGGGAACGAGGAGAAGAGGGAGACCAAATTGGAGGTGGAAAGATAGAATGAAGAAGATTTTGTGTGATCGGGGCCTGAACATGCAGGAGGGTGAAAGGAGGGCAAGGAATAGAGTGAATTGGAGCGATGTGGTATACCGGGGTTGACATGCTGTCAGTGGATTGAATCAAGGCATGTGAAGCGTCTGGGGTAAACCATGAAAAGCTGTGTAGGTATGTATTTGCGTGTGTGGACGTATATATATATACATGTGTATGGGGGTGGGTTGGGCCATTTCTTTCGTGTGTTTCCTTGCGCTACCTCGCAAACGCGGGAGACAGCGACAAAAAAGAAAAAAAATATATGTGTATATGAGTGGATTGGCCCTTTTTTGTCTGTTTCCTGGTGCTACCTCACTGACTCGGGAAGCAGCGAATAAATATAATTTTAGGAAGAATAAAAAGATGTTTTGGGAGGAAGTAAATAAAGTGCGTAAGACAAGAGAACAAATGGGACATCGGTGAAGGCGGCTAATGGGGAGGTAATAATGAGTAGTGGTGATGTGAGGAGATGGAGTGAGTATTTTGAAGGTTTGTTGAATGCATTTGATGATACAGTGGCAGATATAGGGTGTTTTGGTCAAGGTGGTGTACGAAGTGAGAGGGTCAGGGAGAATGATTTGATAAACAGAGAAGAGGTAGTGAAAGCTTTGCGTAAGATGAAAGCCAGTAAGGTGGCAGGTTTGGACGGTATTGCAGTGGAATTCATTAAAAAAGGGGGTGACTGTGTTTTTGACTGGTTTGGTAAGGATATTCACAGTATGTATGTATGGCTCATGGTGAAGTGCATGAGGATTGGCGGACTGCATGCATAGTGCCATTGTACAAAGGCAAAGGGGATAAAGGTGAGTGTTTAAATTACAGAGGTATAAGTTTGTTGAATATTCCTGGGAAATTAAATGAAAGGATATTGATTGAGAGGGTGAAGACATGTACAAAGCATCAGATTGGGGAAGAGCAGTGTGGTTTCAGAAGTTGTAGAGGATGTTTGGATCAGGTGCTTGCTTTGAAGAATGTATGTGAGAAATACATAGAAAAACAAATGAATTTGTATGTAGCATTTATGGATATGGAGAAGGCATATGATAGGGTTGATAGAGATGCTCTGTGGAAGGTATTAAGAGTATATGATGTGGGAGGTAAGTTGTTAGAAGCAGTGAAAAGTTTTTATTGAGGATGTAAGGCAAGTGTGCGTGTAGGAAGAGAGGAAAGTGATTGGTTTTCAGTGAATGTCGGTTTGTGGCAGGAATGTGTGATAGCTCTATGGTTGTTTAATATGTTTATGGATGGGGTTGTTAGGGAGGTGAATGCAAGAGTTTTGGAGAGAGGGGCAAGTATGCAGTCTGTTGTTGATGAGAGAGCTTGGGAAGTGAGTAGGTTTTTGTTCACTGATGATACAGTGCTGGTGGCTGATTTGGTGAGAAACTGCAGAAGCTGGTGACTGAGTTTGGTAAAGCGTGTGAAAGAAGAAAGCTGAGAGTAAATGTGAATAAGAGCAATGTTTTTAGGTACAGTAGGGTTGAGGGACAAACCAATTGGGAGGTAAGTTTGAATGGAGAAAAACTGGAAGAAGTGAAGTGTTTTAGATATCTGGGAGTGGATTAGGCAGCGGATGGAACCATGGAAGCGGAAGTGAGTCACAGGGTGGGGGAGGGGGCAAAAATTCTGGGAGCATTGAAAAATGTGTGGAAGGCAAAAACATTTTCTCAGAAGCAAAAATGGGTATGTTTGAAGGAATAGTGGTTCCAACAATGTTATATGGATGCAAGGAGTGGGCTATAGATAGGGTTGTGCGGAGGATGATGGATGTGTTGAAATGAGATGTTTGAGGACAATATGTGGTGTGATGTGGTTTGATCGATTAGGTAATGAAAGGGTAAGAGAGATGTGTGGTAATAAAAAGAGTGTGGTTAGAGAGCAAAAGAGGGTGTATTGAAATGGTTTGGTCACATGGAGAGAATGAGTGAGGAAAGATTGACAAAGAGGATATATGTGTCAGCGGTGGAGGGAACGAGGAGAAGTGGGAATAGAGTGAATTGGAACGATGTGGAACGATGGGGAAAGAGGGTGTCATTTCATGTGTAGCTGGGTGGCAACGGGAGTGAATAAAGGCAGCAAGAATGAATTATGTACATGTGTATATATGTATATGTCTATGTATGTATATGTATGTATACATTGACGTGTATGTATATGCATGCGTATGTGGGTGGGTTGGGCCGTTCTTTTGTCTGTTTCCTTGCACTACCTCGCTATCGCGGGAGACAGCGACAAAGTATAATAGAATAGAATATAAAAATATATATATATATATATATATATATATATATATATATATATATATATATATATATATATATATATATATATATATATATATATATATATATATATATATATATATATATATATGTATATATATATATATATATATATATATATATATATATATATATATATATATATATATATATATATATATATATATATATATATATATATATATATATATATATATATATATATATATATATATATATGCATATATATATGTATATATACATATATATACATATATATATATATATATATATATATATATATATATATATATATATACATATATATATGTATACCTTTTTTCATATTTAGAGTGGTTTTAATTTACAAATTTGCCTTGGGAAGCCATAAATGTCTTCAATCTTCTTCCATCCTTCTTGGCTAAGGTGCTGTTTTTGATGTTCCTTTTAATAATTATTACTTCAGTTTCCTTTTCTAGAAATAGCTGCATGCCCACCTTCTCCATAGGTAACCTAGGTAGTACATACTAAACTCGCGTGTTACAAATTAGCTCTGTGATCGTTAATATGTCAAGGTGGGCTGATGTGATGGATTTTTTCTCCTTACCACTGACCTTTGGAACTCGTTATCTTCTCGAATCTTTTCAAACAACTATAACCTTCACGTTCTGAAATGGTGCTTGTCTATCCTTTCAGAAGTAATTAGATTCATTTCTTGTACTCCTTATCTTTCTTGTGATCCTCTTAAGAAATTACCTAGTAAGGGACCTCTATCAGTAACTTGTGCCTTGACATAAAATAGATATAAACCCTCTTACTCTGTGAGAGCCACTCCAGGTCCCCTCTCCTCCCTTGAATTCCGCAAACCCACATAGCTTCCGAGAGCCACTCTCGTCTCCTGTTAACCTAATGATCACGCTTCAGCGGCATGACACCCTATAGGAGCTTTTCTCCTATTCACACATCCTGGTTCGCGGAGCACCACAGCACCAAGCCTTACAGTGCAAAAGACGAAGGTAATGAAAGACTCTTAACATGATGAAACTTCTGCCATCATTAGGGTTCCCATTTCAGCGGCTACATCCCTCGTCCCTCACGCCCTCTTGACTGGAGTGAAGCTTTCCGTCCATATGTAGCCTGGATGAGGGATGGCGAGATGGGCGTTAAGAGGAAAACCAGAGCTGGATATTGCTAAGTAAAAAGAAAAATACGAAATGTGAACTGAAAATCTGCAATTTTTCCGATAGAAATTCGCTCAATTAAAACATTAAAACATTGCCTCTCTTTCTCTAAGAGCAAGAAATCTCATTCTTGGAATACCAGTAGGCGAGAGAAAATGTTCATAATTCTTTCTTGTCGAATATAGATATATCCGTGTGTGTGATGATATGTATATGGGCGATTACTTACTCTTACCGTACTGGGAATGAGTTCTGCACTCGTGGGGCAGCACCTCCTGGACATACAACTCTTTAATCATCTTATGCTGTCCACATGTAAGTATCATTACTCAGTTCATTCCATTCATCCTCTCCTTTTATATTATAAAAGTGCTTCTTTACATCTGTTTATGTGATTACATTTGTATGTTAAGGCAAGAGAGTATTTAGACTCATGATGCTCCTAAAGAGAGGATGAACTGCTGGGATTGGCTGTGTGCCTACAGCCGCACACATATTTATGTTTGTGTGTGACTGTGTGTGTGCTCTTGTGTGCTTACTTTATTGCTTATTTCTTTTTTGTTGCATGTGTGTGTGTGTGTGTGTGTGTGTGTGTGTGTGTGTGTGTGTGTGTGTGTGTGTGTGTGTAATTTCCTCTGTATCTTAGGGGGAGGAGAGTTTTACACTCGTAAGGACCATTTTCTTGAACCATCTCCACTGTCAAAAACAGTGTTTTAAATAATTCCTAAGGTGTCCACATTTACTCCTTTCTCATTCAGTTTATTCCATTCATCCACTATTCTTGTATCATAAAATTAGTTCTTTACGTCTTTTCTAAAACGTTACTTGCTTAATCTATGTCATGGTCTCTGGTTGTTCTATCCTTACATCTGTCCTAGAACTATCTATCAACATAATTAAGATGATTTAGAAAGCTAATGGTCGTGGTTAGGTCACCTCTTACTCTTTTCTCTTCCATGGTGGGAAAATCTAAGGATGCTAACACATTCCCTGTACCTCAGCTCTCTCAATTTGGTCACATCTTTGTTGCCCTCTTCTGGACTTTCTTTTATTTTTTTGTGTTTTTCAAGTGTGGTGACCAACACCATGAAACATACTTTAGTTTTGGTCTGTTACAGGATTCGGACAGTTTGCTGAATAATTTCTTTTTCATATAACTGCATGCTATTCTATAACTTGCTAACAGACTAGTGGTCTCCTATATTTTCTCCTTATGTAGTTAATTCTCTGGCGACAGTTTAGAGACGATGCCAACTCCATAGTCCTTCTCGCAGATAGATTAATGCAGCTTATTACCTGCTATACGATAATTATATTAAAGTCTTCTCTCGCTATGTACCAACTTCGCTACTGTATATGCAGCCGTTGTTCCCCTTCCACTAAGATAATCATTCCATCTAACGAATCTTCCCTTTACGCTTTTCATTATTGACATCTGTTCTTTTCTTTTTTCTTTTCCAGCCATTCCTTTCACCTCCTTAATTTCTCCTTCTCTATCTGAGGCTAGAGTATCCAAGTTCTTACGTCATTGCATTATTCAGAGAACTTTACCGCAGTGCCGTGGTTCCTGATTATATCTCCAATCTGAATCTCATTTCCTCCAAAGTCACCACATAACTAGAAATAATCATTACAACTTTTCCAACTGTTTCTTCATCAACGATATTTTTGATATCCATGATAGTGTATCAAAACATAACATCTAATGATGATACATCATTCTCCCAGATCCTGTTGTTTACAGCTAGTATAGGTAATTTTCCTGTATACACCCAACAAACTTGAACCTCTATTGTTCTCTTTTACAATGAGAAAGTTTTCCCAGGACGTCACGTTATAAGTAAAATCCGCCATGATCGGTATGTTACCAACTTTCAGAAGTGGGTGTTATACTGCTTCATCCACCGTCCTGGGTGTAAGTTTTGTCTTGTAATACAGTACCCCTTTGTACACTATGGGGACGGAGTTCTACACCCGTATTGCCCAATCCTTTAAAGCTTCTTAAACATGCCGAGATTTTGCCGTGAGGTAGACCAGTGAGTATCGCTCGCCGAAAGAAAATTTAGAGTTGTGATCAAAGAAGATTGTAAGAGGTATGTTATAAGCGATATATGTGCATATGAGGTAGAAAGAAACGACACAATCCTGGGCTAGATAGAGGAACTTGACAGCCATTGTGATATTGATTCACTGCACCTACGTCACTCCGTCACTCCGAGTTCGATGGTTGCCTGTCATTGACTACCAGGAAGAGATAGATCGATAAACAGAGAGAGAGAGAGAGAGAGAGAGAGAGAGAGAGAGAGAGAGAGAGAGAGAGAGAGAGAGAGAGAGAGAGAGAGAGAGGGGGGGGGGGGTTAGTAATCTAATGCTAACTGTATTTTTACTGTACAAGGAAGGTGAGTTTATAAAGTACTGCACGCTGTCCACATCCATACTTTCATCTTCCAGTTTATACCATTCATCTATTACATTTTTACTGTAAATGTGTGTGTGTGTGTGTGTGTGTGTGTGTGTGTGTGTGTGTGTGTGTGTGTGTGTGTGTGTATTTGTTTGTGTGTGCAATCATTTATGTTCGTATACCTGTTTATAATGTACAGAGAAAGTTCTACACTCGCGAGACCCCATCTTTCTAGTGTATGTAACCACCTGTCTGTAATTACCCATTTGTACACTACGTGGGAGGGAGCCTTACATTCGTGTGGTCCCATCTTTTGATCATTCTCTACTATTATACAGCTTCTTAGGTCTATGTAACTGTCTGCATTAACCATGTCCTCGGTCATTCCATTCTATTCGTCAGCTACTCTTGTACTATAAAAGTTCTCCTTTACATCTATTTTAACAAGTTTCTTACTTTCTTCCGTGTTATGTTTTCTGATCGCTCTATCCCTACAACTGTCGAAGAACTATCTACGTCGTCGAACTGTTTTAACAATCTAAAGGTTGTGATCAGGTCACCCCTCACTTTTCTCTCATCCAAGTTGTGATATTCTAAATTCTTCAGCCTGTCTGATAATCCTGGTACCATTCTTGTTCCCTTTCTCTGGATCTACGCAATTCCCTATCAGAGCTTCTAAGGTACGGTAACCAAACATGAGAAGAACATTCTAGTTGTGGCCTTATGTAGGATATGAATAACTTAAGTATTTCCTTCTCCATACACTTGATGGCTATACTCCGTGACTCTTCCTCTAATATGGGACTCTGACGACAGGTCTGGGAGGATGTTAACTCCCAAGTTCTCAAACACAGAATACTGAAGCTTGTTCTCAGCTTAAGTGATTCTTTTTGAAGTGTATTAATAAGTATAGGTGGACGGATAGGATTTGGGGTCATCAGGAATTACTGGATTGTGTTAACTGAATAATGTGTAAAGAAGAGACTGTTGAATATCGGTGTGTTGTGGCCCCTTTCCACAATGTCTCGTCCTTGTTACTTTACATTTGCTCGAGCTGATTTTCATCAACTATGCATCAGGCCAAATGTGACTCTGTTTATGTACACTTATAAGATGATGCAATTTTGCTCATTTTACACCTCCCTAATGACCTTAGCAAGGTAGAAGTCCATACCTTCAGTCACATGTGTGTGTGTGTGTGTGTGTGTGTGTGTGTGTGATTACTATCTGTACTTAAATTACTGATAGTGTGTTACTGAGAGTTTTCACTCGTGTTGCCCTGTATTTCAAATCTCCACACCAAAGCCTAAGCAAGGCATCCCTTTATCAACTCGCTCTAAGATGAGAATGAACGCCTCAGGTTGAATGCGGGACGACTACCATTCCCAGGATTCGAACCGATGCAGGATTAACTCCGGAAGGATCGGTGCTGACTCATGGTCAGTAACATATGTGTGTGTATGTGTTTGTGTGTTTATCTATTCAAACGTGTGTTTGTGTTTTGATTCTTTTTGCATGGTTTCGTTCTAATTGTGTATTTTAGGCTAATGAGTATAGACAAACATTTATTTGCCCATATACGACCAAACGTTTAGCGTAACTGTTACATTTGTGTGTTAAATGGGCATAAAAGTACGTTTTATGGTTAGACGAAAAAAAAAAAACACTTCGACAGAGAGATTATTCAGCCCTTTTTTTCATAGTGTCATAGTTATGTTATCATCTAGAATCACCTAGGCTCTGGAATTGTATGTTTTTTTCTTATTTAAGCTTTCATTGTTTCAATATTTAAGCTTCCATCCCTTGTCTTGAATCAAATATGTCTTTTTTCCACCTCTATTTGAAAGATTTAATTACTCACTTGGCCTAATTCAATTCCTTACATTGCTTTATGGATACATTCTGACATCAGATGTGGCGTGCGATGAAAGTTCCTGGAATCCAGGCTACCTCCATTTCCACCACGGATCTACGAGCCTTGTGTGTAGCTCCTTGTGTAGCTCATATAGTGGTTTACCTCTTCATATTGATTAGAGTATTAATATTAGTCTGGTGTCTTCACTACACTGGCGTGATTGGTAGACCCTGAACAAATCAAGAGCAACAGGCACTGACCACAGGAGTATGTTTGCTACTCTTTACATGTGTTATTAACTTACATTAGGCTCATAAGGTATAACTTGTGGGTGGTATACACTTACGAGGGCGCCAAAATTTGTCTGTTTGAAATGTAAAAGTGAACCTTAGATTGTCAGAATGTGCAGCAGCTAATTGACAATACATGTGTGTATGGCTCAGAAATCTGAGACAGTTTACTTACGCTTAAAATTTCTTGGATTGTCACAGAGTTGGAGATTCGGCCTATTGATCGTGATCGGAAATTTACAAAGTACAATTTACATGTGTGGCTTTATCTTTAGGCTTAACACCAGACGGTTACTATAAGCTGGTGGAATATGCTGCTACTTGCTGCTGCACGTTTGGAAACTTAAATAGTTAATCATAAAACGTAAGGTTAATACTAAACTAACCATCTTAGCACTAAGCACGCACTCATATAAGTCTTTCTCATCCTTCTGTTCGCACACACGGTACCCTATAACAGTATCCTCTTCTTTGATCTTATTGATCTTTTATATCTCTTTCGTTTGCATTGGACCACTTGACCATCCTAGGATTTTAAGTTCGGTAACAAATAACCTAGGAACCGTGATTTTTCAGCATCTCATATCTAATGATAACAACCTTGACATTCCTTCCAACAGAAGAACAATCAGAACCAACATCAGCTTCTCTGACAGCCCTGATCCCATTGCTCTCTTGTTTCCTCAGTGCACTTTACCTTGTTTGTTCCCACGTCGTATTTCCAGCCCTATCTGGCTGCATCAACTTTAATACAAGTGACTGAGTATTAGAGTACTGAATGCAAGAGAAGTTGGTGTGACGGTTAAGGGTATGACTGTAGGACATTTGATACTTGGTGTAAATGAGAATGAATATCTTGAGTTTTTTTGAGTGTGTTCATAAGTATGCGGGGGTGGACCGTATTTGGGGTCGTTGTGCATTACTGGATTGTGTTAACTGAATGGCATGCAAAAGAGATACTGCAGGATATGTGTATGGCTATAGGGGAAGACCACTGCAAGTTTAGTTACTTTTTTGAAGATTTGAGAGTAAAACTAGGGGTAGTTTTAGGAAAAGGCGAAATCAAATAAGTGAAAAGTGATGTGGCAAACGTAACTGAGTCTTGTAAAGAGGCTTGTGTGTATATATACCAAGAGATTTTGAACGAAGAATGGCATAAAGTGGGAATGAACGAAACTAGTTGGTGAGTATACGTGGAATGGAAATAACTAGGGAAGCATTGCTTACATGTCCTAATGAGGTGTGCAGTGAGTGAAAGGTGGGATGAGAGGTACTTGAGAAAGAGCAGTGTGCTGGTTTGATAAAAGAGTGGCAGATATAGGGTGTTTTGGTCGAGGTGGTGTGCAAAGGTTAGGGAAAATGATTTGGTAAACAGAGAATAGGTAGTAAAAGATTTGCGAAAGATGAAAGCCGGCAAGGCAGCAGGTTTGGATGGTAATGCAGTGGAATCTATTAAAAAAGGGGGTGACTGTATTGTTGACTGGTTGGTAAGGTTATTTAATGTATGTATGACTCATGGTGAGGTGCCTGAGGATTGGCGGAATGCGTGCATAGTGCCATTGTACAAAGGCAAAGGGGATAAGAGTGAGTGCTCAAATTACAGAGGTATAAGTTTGTTGAGTATTACTGGTAGATTATATGGGAGGGTATTGATTGAGAGGGTGAAGGCATGTACAGAGTATCAGATTGGGGAAGAGCAGTGTGGTTTCAGAAGTGGTATGAGGATGAGTGGATCAGGTGTATGCTTTGAAGAAAGTAGGTGAGAAATACTTAGAAAAGCAAATGGATTTGTATGTAGCATTATTGATCTGGAAAAGGTATATGATAGAGTTGATAGAGATGCTCTGTGGAAGGTATTAAGAATATATGGTGTGGGAGGCAAGTTGGTAGAAGCAGTGAAAAGTTTTTATCGAGGATGTAAGGCATGTGTACGTGTAGAAAATGAGGAAAGTGATTGGTTCTCAGTGAATGTAGGTTTGCGGCAGGGGTGTGTGATGTCTCCATGGTTGTTTAATTTGTTTATTGATGGGGTTGTTAGGGAGGTGAATACAAGAGTTTTGGAAAGAGGGGCAAGTATGAAGCTTGTTGTGGATGAGAGAGCTTGGGAAGTGAGTCAGTTGTTGTTCGCTGATGATACAGCGCTGGTGGCTGATTCATGTGAGAAACTGCAGAAGCTGGTGACTGAGTTTGGTAAAGTGTGTGAAAGAAGAAAATTAAGAGTAAATGTGAATAAGAGGAAGGTTATTAGGTACAGTAGGGTTGAGGGTCAAGTCAACTGGGAGGTAAGTTGGAATGGAGAAAAACTGGAGGAAGTAAAGTGTTTTAGATATCTGGGAGTGGATCTGGCAGCGGATGGAAACATGGAAGCGGAAGTGAATCATAGGGTGGGAGAGGGTGCGGAAATCCTGGGAGCCTTGAAGAATGTGTGGAAGTCGAGAACATTATCACGTGAAGCAAAAATGGGTATGTTTGAAGGAATAGTGGTTCCAACAATGTTGTATGGTTGCGAGGCGTGGGCTATAGATAGAGCTGTGCGCAGGAGGGTGGATGTGCTGGAAATGAGATGTTTGAGGACAATGTGTGGTGTGAGGTGGTTTGATCGAGTAAGTAATGTAAGGGTAAGAGAGATGTGTGGAAATAAGAAGAGCGTGGTTGAGAGAGCAGAAGAGGGTGTTTTGAAATGGTTTGGGCACATGGAGAGAATGAGTGAGGAAAGATTGACCAAGAGGATATATGTGTCAGACGTGGAGGGAACAAGGAGAAGTGGGAGACCAAATTGGAGGTGGAAAGATGGAGAAAGATTTTGAGTGATCGGGTCCTGAACATGCAGGTGGGTGAAAGTCGGGCAAGGAATAGATTGAATTGGATCGAATTGGTATACCGGGGTTGACGTGCTGTCAGTGGATTGAATCAGAGCATGTGAAGCGTCTGGGGTAAACCATGGAAAGTTGTGTAGGGCCAGGACGTGGAAAGGGAGCTGTGGTTTCGGGCATTATTGCATGACAGCTAGAGACTGAGTGTGAACGAATGGGGCCCTTGTTGTATTTACCTAGCGCTACCACGCACACATGAGGGGGGAGGGGGATGGTATTCCATGTGTGGTGAGGTGGCGATAGGAATGAATAATGGCAGACAGTTTGAACTGTGTGTATAGGTATATATGTATGTGTCTGTGTGTGTATATATATGTGTACATTGAGATGTATAGGTATGTAAATTTGCTTGTGTGGACGTGTATGTATATACATGTGTATGGGGGTGGGTTGGGCCATTTCTTTCGTTTGTTTCCTTGTGCTACGTCGCAAACGCGGGAGACAGCGACAAAGCAAAAAAAAAAAAAGAAAAGATATATATATATATATATATATATATATATATATATATATATATATATATATATATATATATATATATATATATATATATATATATATATATATATATATATATATATATATATATATATATATATATATATATATATATATATATATATATATATATATATATATATATATATATAGAGGGAACGGGAGCGGGGGGACAGAAATCCTCCCCTCCTTGTATTTTTTAACTTTCTAAAATGGGAAACAGAAGAAGGACTCACGCGGGGAGTGCTCATCCTCCTCGAAGGCTCAGACTGAGGTGTCTAAATGTGTGTGGATGTAACCAAGATGAGAAAAAAGGAGGGATAGGTAGTATGTTTGAAGAAAGGAACCTGGATGTTTTGGCTCTGAGTGACACGAAGCTCAAGGGTAAAGGGGAAGAGTGGTTTGGGAATGTCCTTGGAGTAAAGTCAGGGGTTAGTGAGAGGACAAGAGCAAGGGAAGGAGTAGCAGTACTCCTGAAACAGGAGTTGTGGAAGTATGTGATAGAATGCAAGAAAGTAAATTTTCGATTAATATGGGAAAAATGAAAGTTGATGGAGAGAGAGGGGTGATTATTGGTGCATATGCACCTTGGTATGAGAAGAAAGATCATGAGAGGCAAGGGTTTTAGGAGCAGCTGAATGAGTGTGTTAGTGGTTTTGATGCACGAGACCGGGTTATAGGGATGGGTGATTTGAATGCAAAGGTGAGTAATGTGGCAGTTGAGGGAATAATTGGTATACATGGGGTGTTCAGTGTTGTAAATGGAAATGGTGAAGAGCTTGTAGATTTATGTGCTGATAGGGAATGCCGGGTTTAAAAAGCGAGATATACATAAGTATGCGTATGTAAGTAGGAGAGATGGCTAGAGAGCGTTATTGGATTATGTGTTAATTGACAGGCGCGCGAAAGAGAGACTTTTGGATGTTAATGTGCTGAGAGGTGCAACTGGAGGGATGTCGGATCATTATCTTGTGGAGTCTAAGGTGAAGATTTGTATGGGTTTTCAGAAAAGAAGAGTGAATGTTGGGGTGAAGATGGTGGTAAGAGTAAGTGAGCTTGGTAGGAGACTTGTGTGAGGAAGTACCAAGAGAGACTGAGTACAGAATGGATAAAGGTAAGAACAATGGAAGTAAAGGGAGTGGGGGAGGAATGGGATGTATTTATCGAATCAGTGATGGATTGCGCAAAAGATGCTTGTGGCATGAGAAGAGTGGGAGGTGGGTTGATTCGAAAGGGTAGTGAATCGTGGGATGAAGAAGTAAGAATATTAGTGAAAGAGAAGAGAGAGGCATTTGGACGATTTTTGCAGGGAAAAAATGCAGTTGAGTGGGAGATGTATAAAAGAAAGAGACAGGAGGTCAAGAGAAAGGTGCAAGAGGTGAAAAAGAGGGCAAATGAGAGTTGGGGTGAGAGAGTATCATTAAATTTTAGGGAGAATAAAAAGATCTTCTGGAAGGAGGTAAATAAAGTGCGTAAAACAAGGGAGTAAATGGGAACTTTAGTGAAGGGGGCAAATGGGGAGGTGATAACAAGAAGTGGTGATGTGAGAAAGAGATGGAGTGAGTATTTTGAAAGTTTGTTGAATGTGTTTGATGATAGAGTGGCAGATATAGGGTGTTTTGGTCGAGGTGGTGAGCAAAGTGAGAGGGTTAGGGAAAATGATTTGGTAAACAGAGAAAAGGTAGTAAAAGCTTTGCGGAAGATGAAAGCCGGCAAGGCAGCAGGTTTGGATGGTATTTCAGTGGAATTTATCAAAAAAGGGGGTGACTGTATTATTGACTGGTTGGTAAGGTTATTTAATGTATGTATGACTCATGGTGAGGTGCCTGAGGATTGGCGGAATGTGTGCATAGTGCCATTGTACAAAGGCAAAGGGGATAAGAGTGAGTGCTCAAATTACAGAGGTATAAGTTTGTTGAGTGTTCCTGGTAAATTATATGGAAGGGTATTGATTGAGAGGGTGAAGGCATGTACAGAGCATCAGATTGGGGAAGAACAGTGTGGTTTCAGAAGTGGTAGAGGATGTGTGGATCAGGTGTTTGCTTTGAAGAATGTATGTGAGAAATACTTAGAAAAGCAAATGGATTTGTATGTAGCATTTATGGATCTGGAGAAGGTATATGATAGAGTTGATAGAGATGCTCTGTGGAAGGTATTAAGAATATATGGTGTGGGAGGCAAGTTGTTAGAAGCAGTGAAAAGTTTTTATCGAGGATGTAAGGCATGTGTACGTGTAGGAAGAGAGGAAAGTGATTGGTTCTCAGTGAATGTAGGTTTGCGGCAGGGGTGTGTGATGTCTCCATGGTTGTTTAATTTGTTTATGGATGGGGTTGTTAGGGAGGTGAATGCAAGAGTTTTGGAAAGAGGGGCAAGTATGAAGTCTGTTGGGGATGAGAAAGCTTGGGAAGTGAGTCAGTTGTTGTTCGCTGATGATACAGCGCTGGTGGCTGATTCATGTGAGAAACTGCAGAAGCTGGTGACTGAGTTTGGTAAAGTGTGTGAAAGAAGATAGTTAAGAGTAAATGTAAATAAGAGCAAGGTTATTAGGTAAATGTGGGTTGAGGGTCAAGTCAATTGGGAGGTAAGTTTGAATGGAGAAAAACTGGAGGAAGTAAAGTGTTTTAGATATCTGGGAGTGGATCTGGCAGTGGATGAAACCATGGAAGCGGAAGTGGATCATAGGGTGGGGGAGGGGGCAAAACAAATTAAACAACCATGGAGACATCACACACCCCTGCCGCAAACCTACATTCACTGAGAACCAATCACTTTCCTCTCTTCCTACACGTACACATGCCTTATATCCTCGATAAAAACTTTTCACTGCTTCTAACAACTTGCCTCCCACACCATATATTCTTAATACCTTCCACAGAGCATCTCTATCAACTCTATCATATGCCCTCTCCAGATCCATAAATGCTACATACAAATCCATTTGCTTTTCTAAGTATTTCTCACATACATTCTTCAAAGCAAACACCTGATCCACACATCCTCTACCACTTCTGAAACCACACTGTTCTTCCCCAATCTGATGCTCTGTACATGCCTTCACCCTCTCAATCAATACCCTCCAATACAATTTGCCAGGAATACTCAACAAACTTATACCTCTGTAATTTGAGCGCTCACTCTTATCCCCTTTGCCTTTGTACAATGGCACTATGCACGCATTCCGCCAATCCTCAGGCACCTCACGATGAGTCATACATACATTAAATAACCTTACCAACCAGTCAACAATACAGTCACCCCCTTTTTTAATAAATTCCACTGCAATACCATCCAAACCTGCTGCCTTGCCGGCTTTCATATTCCGCAAAGCTCTTACTACCTCTTCTATGTTTACCAAATCATTTTCCCTAACCCTCGCACTTTGCACACCACCTCGACCAAAACACCCTATATCTGCCACTCTATCATCAAACACATTCAACAAACCTTCAAAATACTCACTCCATCTCCTTCTCACATCACCACTATATATATATATATATATATATATATATATATATATATATATATATATATATATATATATATATATATATATATATATATATATATATATATATATATATATTTATTCATATTTATTTTGCTTTGTCGCTGTTTCCTTTGTTTGCGAGGTAGCGCAAGGAAACAGACGAAAGAAATGGCCCAACCCACCCCCATACACACGTATATACATACACGTCCACACACACAAATATACATACCCATACATCTCAATGTACACATATATATACACAGAGAGACACATTCATATATAAACATGCACATAATTCACACTGTCTGCCTTTATTGATTCCCATCGCCACCTCGCCATACATGGAATAACATCCCCCTCCCCCTCATATGTGCGAGGTAGAGCTAGGAAAAGACAACAAAGGCCCCATTCGCTCACACTCAGTCTCTAGCTGTCATGTAATAATGCCCGAAACAACAGCTACCTCTCCACGTCTAGGCCCCACAAAACTTTCCTCGGTTTACCCCGGGCGCTTCACATGCCCTGATTCAATCCATTGACAGCTCGTCGACCCCGGTATACCACATCGATCCAATTCATTCTATTCCTTGCCCTCCTGTATGTTCAGGCCCCGATCGCTCAAAATATTTTTCACTCAATCTTTCCACCTCCAATTTGGTTTCCCACTTATCCTCGTTCCCTCCACCTCCGACACATATACCCTCTTGGTCAATCTTTCCTCACTCATTCTCTCCATGTGCCCAAACCATTTGAAAACACCCTCTTCTGCTCTCTCAACCACGCTCTTTTAATTTCCACACGTCCCTCTTACCCTTACATTACCTACTCGATCAAACCACCTCACACCACATATTGTCCTCAAACATCTCATTTCCAGCACATCCACCCTTCTGCGCACAACTCTACCCATAGCCCACGCCTCCCTCGCAAATATACAATATTGTTGGAACCACTATTCCTTCAAACATACCCATTTTTGCTTTCCGAGATAATGTTCTCGACTTCCAAACATTCTTCAAGTGTCCCAGGATTTTCGTCCCACCCCCATCCTATGATTCACTTCCACTTCCATGGTTCCATCCGCTGCCAGATCCACTCCCAGATATCTAAAACACTTTAATTCCTCCAGTTTTTCTCCATTCAAACCTACCTCCCAATTGACTTGACCCTCAACCCTACTGTACCTAATAAACTTGCTTTTATTTACATTTACTCTCAACTTTCTTCTTTCACACACTTTACCAAACTCAGTCACCAGCTTCTTCAGTATCTCACATGTATCAGCCACCAGCGCTGTATCATCAGCGAACAACAACTGACTCACTTCCCTAGCTCTCTCATCCACCACAGATTTCATACTTGTCCCTCTTTCCAAAACTCTTGCATTCACCTCCCTAACAACCCCATCCATAAACAAATTAAACAACCATGGAGACATCACACACACCTGCCGCAAACCTACATTCACTGAACACCAATCACTTTCATCTCTTCCTATACGTACACATGTCTTTCTTCCTCGATACAAACTTTTCACTGCTTCTAACAACTTGCCTCCCACGCCATATATTTTTAGTACATTCCACAGAGCATCTCTATCAACTCTATCATATGCCTTCTCCAGATCCATAAATGCTAAAATAAAACCCTTTGCTTTTCTAAGTATTTCTCACATACATTCTTCAAAGCAAACACCTAATCCACACATCCTCGACCACTTCTGAAACCACACTGCTCTTCCCCAATCTGATGCTCTGTACATGCCTTCACCCTCTCAATCAAATACCAACCTATATAATCTAAAAGGAATACTCAACAAACTTATACCTCTGTAATTTGAGCACTCACTCTTATCCCCTTCGCCTTTGTACAATGGCACTATGCAAGCATTCCGCCAATCCTCAGGCACCTCACCATGAATCATACATACATTAAATAACCTTACCAACCAGTCAACCATACAGTCACCCCCTTTTTTAATGAATTCCACTGCAATACCATCCAAGCGTCCTGCCTTGCCGGCTTTCATCTTCTGCATACCTTTTACTACCTCTTCTCTGTTTACCAAATCATTACCAAATCATCACCTTGTACACCACCTCGACCAAAACACCCTACATATGCCACTCTATCGTCAAACACATTCAACAAACCTTTCAACACTCACTCCACCTCCTTCCCACATCACCAGTACTTGTTATCACCTCCCCTTTAGCCCCCTTCACTGAAGTTCCCATTTGCTTCCTTGTCTTACACACTTTATTTAACTCCTCCTGAACATCTTTTCATTCTCCCTAAAATTTAATGATACTCTCTCACCCCAACTCTCATTTGTCCTCTTTTTCACTTCTTGCACCTTTCTCTTGACCTCCTGCCCCTTTCTTTTATACATATCCCACTCATTTCCATTTTTTCCCTGCAAAAATCGTCCAAATGCTTCTCTCTTCTCTTTCACTAATAATCTTACTTCTTCATCCCACCATTCACTACCCTTTCTAATCAACCCACCTCCCACGCTTCTCATGCCACAAGCATCTTTCCCGCAAACCATTACTGCTTCCATAAATACATCCCATTTCTCCCCCACTCCAATTACCTCCTTTGTTCTCACCTTTTACCATTCTGTACTCAGTCTCTCCTGGTAGTTCTTCAGACAAGCCTCCTTCCCAAGGTCACTTACTCTCACAACCCTCTTCATCCCAACATTCTCTCTTCTTTTCTGAAAACCCATACAAATTCTCACCTTCGCCTCCACAAGATAATGATCAGACATCCCTCCAGTTGCACATATATGTAAGTGCGTGTGAGCGAGACTGCAGAAGCTGGATACTGAGTTTGGTAAAGAGTGTGTAAGAAGAAAGCTGGGAGTAAATGTGAGTAAGAGCAAGGTTATTAGGTACAGTAGGGTTGAGGGACAAGTCAACTGGGAGGTATTTTTGAATGGAGATAAACTGGAGAAAGTGAAGTGTTTTAGATATCTGGGAGTGGGTTTGGCAGCAGATGGAACCATGGAAGCGGAAGTGAATCATAGGTTGGGGAGGGGGCGAAAGTCCCTGGAGCCATAAAGAATGTGTGCAAGTCGAGAACATTCTCTCGGAAAGGAAAATTATATATATATATATATATATATATATATATATATATATATATATATATATATATATATATATATATATATATATATCTCGCTTTTTAAACCGAGATATATATATATATATATATATATATATATATATATATATATATATATATATATATATATATATATATATATATATATATATATATATATATATATATATATATATATATATATATATATATATATATATAATTTTCCTTTCCGAGAGAATGTTCTCGACTTGCACACATTCTTCATGGCTCCAGGGACTTTCGCCCCCTCCCCGAGATATACATAAGTATACTTATGTAAGTAGGAGAGATGGCCAGAGAGCGTTATTGGATTACGTGTTAATTGACAGGCGTGCGAAAGAGAGACTTTTGGATGTCAATGTGCTGAGAGGTGCAACTGGAGGGATGTCTGATCATTATCTTGTGGAGGCTAAGGTGAAGATTAGTATGGGTTTTCAGAAAAGAAGAGTGAATGTTGGGGTGAAGAAGGTGGTGAGAGTAAGTGAGCTTGGGAAGGAGACCTGTGTGAAGAAGTATCTGGAGAGACTGTGTACAGAATGGAAAAAGGTGAGAACAATGGAAGTAAGGGGAGTGGGGGAGGAATGGGATGTATTTAGGGAATCAGTGATGGATTGCGCAAAAGATGCTTGTGGCATGAGAAGAGTGGGAGATGGGCTGTTTAGAAAGGGTAGTGAGTGGTGGGATGAAGAAGTAAGAGTATTAGTGAAAGAGAAGAGAAAGGCATTTGGACGATTTTTGCAGGGAAAAAATGCAATTGAGTGGGAGAAGTATAAAAGAAAGAGACAGGAGGTCAAGAGAAAGGTGCAAGAGGTGAAAAAAAGGGCAAATGAGAGTTGGGGTGAGAGACTATCAGTAAATTTTAGGGAGAATAAAAAGATGTTCTGGAAGGAGGTAAATAGGGTGCGTAAGACAAGGGAGCAAATGGGAACTTCAGTGAAGGGCGTAAATGGGGAGGTGATAACAAGTAGTGGTGATGTGAGAAGGAGATGGAATGAGTTTTTTGAAGGTTTGTTGAATGTGTCTGATGACAGAGTGGCAGATATAGGGTGTTTGGGTCGAGGTGGTGTGCAAAGTGAGAGGGTTAGGGAAAATGATTTGGTAAACAGAGAAGAGGTAGTAAAAGCTTTGCGGAAGATGAAAGCCGGCAAGGCAGCAGGTTTGGATGGTATTGCAGTGGAATTTATTAAAAAAGGGGGTGACTGTATTGTTGGTAAGGTTATTTAATGTATGTATGACTCATGGTGAGGTGCCTGAGGATTG
This sequence comes from Panulirus ornatus, assembly GCF_036320965.1. NCBI lineage: Eukaryota > Metazoa > Arthropoda > Malacostraca > Decapoda > Palinuridae > Panulirus > Panulirus ornatus. The sequence goes on along the minus strand of NC_092243.1, from coordinate 24,701,311 downwards.
GCGGAATGCGTGCATAGTGCCATTGTACAAAGGCAAAGGGGATAAGAGTGAGTGCTCAAATTACAGAGGTATAAGTTTGTTGAGTATTCCTGGTAAATTATATGGGAGGGTATTGATTGAGAGGGTGAAGGCATGTACAGAGCATCAGATTGGGGAAGAGCAGTGTGGTTTCAGAAGTGGTAGAGGATGTGTGGATCAGGTGTTTGCTTTGAAGAATGTATGTGAGAAATACTTAGGAAAGCAAATGGATTTGTATGTAGCATTTATGGATCTGGAGAAGGCATATGATAGAGTTGATAGAGATGCTCTGTGGAAGGTATTAAGAATATATGGTGTGGGAGGCAAGTTGTTAGAAGCAGTGAAAAGTTTTTATCGAGGATGTAAGGCATGTGTACGTGTAGGAAGAGAGGAAAGTGATTGGTTCTCAGTGAATGTAGGTTTGCGGCAGGGGTGTGTGATGTCTCCATGGTTGTTTAATTTGTTTATGGATGGGGTTGTTAGGGAGGTAAATGCAAGAGTTTTGGAAAGAGGGGCAAGTATGAAGTCTGTTGGGGATGAGAGAGCTTGGGAAGTGAGTCAGTTGTTGTTCGCTGATGATACAGCGCTGGTGGCGGATTCATGTGAGAAACTGCAGAAGCTGGTGACGGAGTTTGGTAAAGTGTGTGGAAGAAGAAAGTTAAGAGTAAATGTGAATAAGAGCAAGGTTATTAGGTACAGTAGGGTTGAGGGTCAAGTCAATTGGGAGGTGAGTTTGAATGGAGAAAAACTGGAGGAAGTGAAGTGTTTTAGATATCTGGGAGTGGATCTGTCAGCGGATGGAACCATGGAAGCGGAAGTGGATCATAGGGAGGGGGAGGGGGCGAAAATTTTGGGAGCCTTGAAAAATGTGTGGAAGTCGAGAACATTATCCCGGAAAGCAAAAATGGGTATGTTTGAAGGAATAGTGGTTCCAACAATGTTGTATGGTTGCGAGGCGTGGGCTATGGATAGAGTTGTGCGCAGGAGGATGGATGTGCTGGAAATGAGATGTTTGAGGACAATGTGTGGTGTGAGGTGGTTTGATCGAGTAAGTAACGTAAGGGTAAGAGAGATGTGTGGAAATAAAAAGAGCGTGGTTGAGAGAGCAGAAGAGGGTGTTTTGAAATGGTTTGGGCACATGGAGAGAATGAGTGAGGAAAGATTGACCAAGAGGATATATGTGTCGGAGGTGGAGGGAACGAGGAGAAGAGGGAGACCAAATTGGAGGTGGAAAGATGGAGTGAAAAGGATTTTGTGTGATCGGGGCCTGAACATGCAGGAGGGTGAAAGGAGGGCAAGAAATAGAGTGAATTGGAGCGATGTGGTATACAGGGGTTGACGTGCTGTCAGTGGATTGAATCAAGGCTTGTGAAGCGTCCGGGGTAAACCATGGAAAGCTGTGTAGGTATGTATATTTGCGTGTGTGGACGTGTGTATGTACATGTGTATGGGGGGGGTTGGGCCATTTCTTTGGTCTGTTTCCTTGCGCTACCTCGCAAACGCGGGAGACAGCGACAAAGTAAAAAAAAAAAAAATATATATATATATATATATATATATATATATATATATATATATATATATATATATATATATATATATATATATATATATATATATATATATATATACATACATACATATACAGATATACATATACATATATTTATATATATATATATATATATATATATATATATATATATATATATATATATATATATATATATATATATATATATATATATATATATATATATATATATATATCTTTTCTTTTTTTTCTTTCGAACTACTCGCCATTTCCCGCTGTCTCCGGCGTTAGCGAGGTAGCGCAAAAAAACAGACGAAAGAATGGCCCAACCCACCCACATGCACATGTATATATATACACGTCCACACAAGCAAATGTACATACCTATACATCTCAATTTACATATATATATATATATACACACACAGACATATACATATATACACATGTACATAATTCATACTGTCTGTCTTTGTTTATTCCCATCGCCACCTCGCCACATATGGAATAACAACCCCCTACCCCCTCATGTGTGCGAGGTAGCGCTAGGAAAAGACAAAGAAAGGCCCCACTCGTCCACACTCAGTTTCTAGTTGTCATGTAATAATGTACCGAAACCACATCTCCCTTTCCACATCCAGGCCCGACAGAACTTTCCATGGTTTACCCCAGCCGCTTCACATGCCCTGGTTCAATCCATTGACAGCACGTCGACCGTGGTATACCACATCGTTCCAATTCACTCTATTCCTTGTACTTTCACCCTCCTGCATGTTCAGGCCCCGAACACTCAAATTCTTTTTCACTCCATATTTCCACCTCCAATTTGGTCTCCCACTTCTCCTCGTTCCCTCTACCTCTGACATATATACCCTCTTGGTAAATCTTTCCACACTCATTCGCTCCATTTGACCAAACCATATCAAAACACCCTCTTCCGATCTCTCAACTATACTCTTTTTATTTCCAGACATCTCTCTTACCCTTACATTGCTTATTCGATCAAACAAGCTCACACCACATATTGTCGTCAAACATCTCATTTCCAGCACATCCACCCTGCTTCGCACAACTCTATCCATAGCCCACGCCTCGCAGCTATACAACATTGTTAGAAACACTGTTCCTTCAAACATACCCATTTGTGCTTTCCGAGATAATTTTCTCGACTTCCACACATTTTTCAAGGCCATCAGAACTCTCGCCTCCTCCTCCATCCTATGATTCACTTCCGCTTCCACGGTTCCATCCGCTGCTATATCCACTCCCAGATATCTAAAACACTTTACTTCCTCCAGTTTTTCGCCATTCAAACTTACCTCCCAATTGACTTGACCCTCAACCCTACTGTACCTAATAACCTTGCTCTTATTCACATTTACTCTCAAATTTCTTCTTTCACGCCCTTTGCCAAACTCAGTCACTAGCTTTTGCAGTTTCTCACATGAATCAGCCACCATCGCTGCATTATCAGCGAACAACAACGCACTCATTTCCCAAGCTCTCTCATCCACAACAGACTGCATACTTGCCAATCTTTCCGAAACTCTTGCATTCACCTACCCAACAACCCCCTCCATAAACAAATTAAATAACTAGGGAGATATCACACCTCCCTGCCACAAATCTACATTCACTGAAAACCAATCACTTTCCTCTCTTTCTACGTGTACACATGCCTTACATCCTCGATAAAAACTTTTCACTGCTTCAAACAACTTGCCTCCAACTCCATATGTTCTTAATGCCTTCCAGAGAGCATCTCTATCGCCTCTATCATATGCCTTCTCCAGATCCATAAATGCTACATACAAATCCATTTGCTTTTCTAAGTATTTCTCAAATTCATTCATCAAAGCAAACACCTGATCCACACATCTACCACTTCTGAAACCACACTGCTTTTCCCCAATCATATGCTCTGTACATGCCTTCACCTTCTCAGTCAATACCATACCATATAATTTACCAGGAATACTTAACAAACTTATACCTGTTTAATATGATCACTCACTCTTATCCCCTTTGCCTTTGTACAATGGCACAATGCAAGCATTCTGCCAATCCTCAGGCACCTCACCATGAATCATGCTTACATTAAATAACCTTACCAACCAGTCAACAATACAGTCACCCTCCTTTTTAATATATTCCACTGCAAAACCATCCAAACCTGCTGCCTTGCCGGCTTTCGTATTCCGCAAAGCTTTTACTACCTCTTCTCTATTTACCAAATCATTTTCCCTAACCTTCTCACTTTGCACACCACCTTGACCAAAACACCCTATATCTGCCACTTTATCATCAAACACATTCAACAAACCTTCAAAATACTCACTCCATTTCCTTCTCACATCAGCACTACTTGTTATCACCTCCCCATTAGCCCCCTTCACTGAAGTTTCCATTTGCTCCCTTGTCTACGCACTTTACTTACCTCCTTCCTAAACATCTTTTTATTCTCCCTAAAATTTAATGATACTCTCTCAACCCAAATCTCATTTGCCCTCTTTTTCACCTCTTGCACCTTTTTATTGACCTCATGTCTCTTTCTTATATACATCTCCCACTCTTTTGCATTTTTTCCCTCAAAAAATGTCCAAATGCCTCTCTCTTCTCTTTCACTAATAATCTTACTTCTTCATCCCAACACTCACTACCCTTGCTAATCAACACACCTCCCACGCTTATCATGCCACAAGCGTCTTTTGCGAAAGCCATCACTTCCTCCCTAAATACATCCCATTCCTCCCCCACTCCCCTTACCTCCTTTGTTCTCACCTTTTTCCATTCTGCACTTAGTCTCCGATGTTACTTCCTCACACAAGCCTCATGCCCAAGCTCACTCTCGCCACTCTCTTCACCCCAACATTCTCTCTTCTTTTATGAAAACCAATAAAAATCTTCACCTTCGCCTCCACAAGATAATGATCAGACATCACTCCAGTTGCACCTCTCAGCATATTAGCATCCAAAAGTCTCTCTTTCGCGCGACTATCAATTAACACGTAATCCAATAAAGCTCTCTGGCCATCTCTCCTACCTACATACGTATACTTAAGTATATCTCGCTTTTTAAACCAGGTATTCCGAATCACCAGTCCTTTTTCGGCAGATAAATCTGCAAGCTCTTCACCATTTCCATTTACAACACTGAACACCCCATGTATACCAATTATTCCCTCAACTGATACATTATTCACCTTTGCATTCAAATCACACATCACTATAACCCGGTCTTGTGCATCAAAACCACTAACACATTCATTCAGCTGCTCCCAAAACACTTGCCTCTCATGAGCTTTCTTCTCATGCCCAGGTGCATATACATTAATAATCACCCATCTCTCTACATCAACTTTCAATTTAACCTATATCAATCTAGAATTTACTTTCTAACACTCCATCACAGACTCCCACAACTCCTGTTTCAGGAGTAGTGCTACTCATTCCCTTGCTCTTGTCCTCTCACTAACCCCTGACTTTACTCCCAAGACATTTCCAAACCACTCTTCCCCTTTACCTTTGATCTTCGTTTCACTCAGAGCCAAAACATCCAGGTTCCTTTCCTCAAACATACTACCTATCTCTCCTTTTTCTCATGTTGGTTACATCCACACACATTCAGACACCCCAATCTGAGTCTTCGAGGAGGATGAGCACTCCCCGCGTGACTCCTTCTCCTGTTTCTCCTTTTAGAATGTTAAATTACAAGGAGGGGAGGGTTTCTGGCCCCCCGTTCCCGTCTCCTTTAGTCGCTTTCTAGGACACGTGAGGAATGCGTGGGAAGTATTCTTTCTCCCCCATCCCCATATATATATATATATATATATATATATATATATATATATATATATATATATATATATATATATATATATATATATATATATATATATATATATATATATATATATATATATATATATACATATATATATATATATATATATATATATATATATATATATATATATATATATATATATATATGTGTATATATATATAAATATATATATATATATATTTATATATTTATATATATTCATTATTATTTATTTTTCTATTTTGCTTTGTCGCTGTCTCCCGCGTTTGCGAGGTAGCGGAAGGAAACAGACGAAAGAAATGGCACAACCCACCCCCATACACAATGTACACACACTCACGCCCACACAAGCAAATATATATATATATAGGTCTCAATGTACACATATATATACACACACAGACACATACATATATACCCAGGCACACAATTCACACTGTTTGCCCCTATTCATTCCCATCGCCACCCCGCCACACATGGAATACCATCCCCCTCCCCCCTCATGTGTGCGAGGTAGCACTAGGAAAAGACAACAAAGGCCCCATTCGTTCACACTCAGTCTCCAGCTGTCACGCAATAATGGCCGAAACCACAGCTCCCTCTCCACATCCAGGCCCCACACAACTTTCCATGGTTTACCCCAGACGCTTCACATGCCCTGATTCAATCCACTGACAGCACCTCAACCCCGGTATACCACATCGATCCAATTCACTCTATTCCTTGCCCGCCTTTCATCCTCCTGCATGTTCAGGCCCCGATCACACAAAATCTTTTTCACTCCATCTTTCCACCTACAATTTGGTCTCCCACTTCTCCTCGTTCCCTCCACCTCCGACACATATATCCTCTTGGTCAATCTTTTCTCACTCATTCTCTCCATGTGCCCAAACCATTTCAAAACACCCTCTTCTACTCTCTCAAACACGCTCTTTTTATTTCCACACATCTCTCTTACACTTACGTTACTTACTCGATCAAACCGCCTCACACCACATATTGTCCTCAAACATCTCATTTCCAGCACATCCACCCTCCTGAGCACAACTCTATCCATAGCCCACGCCTCGCAACCATACAATATTTTTGGAACCACTATTCCTTCAAACATACCTATTTTTGCTTTCCGAGATAATGTTCTCGACTTCCACACATTCTTCAAGGCTCCCAGGATTTTCGCCCCCTCCCCCATCCTATGATCCACTTCCGCCTCCATGGTTCCATCCGCTGCCAGATCGACTCCCAGATATCTAAAACACTTTACTTCCTCCAGTTTTTCTCCATTGAAACTTACCGCCCAATTGACTTGACCCTCAACCCTACTGTACCTAATAACCTTGCTCTTATTCATATTTACCCTTAACTTTCTTCTTTCACACACTTTACCAAACTCAGTCACTAGCTTCTGCAGTTTCTCACATGAATCAGCCACTAGCGCTGTATCATCAGCGAACAACAACTGACTCACTTCCCAAGCTCTCTCATCCACAACAGACTTCATACTTGCCCCTCTTTCCAAAACTCTTGCATTCACCTCCCTAACAACCCCATCCATAAACAAATTAAACAACCATGGAGACATCACACACCCCTGCCGCAAACCTACATTCACTGAGAACCAATCACTTTCCTCTCTTCCTACACGTACACATGCCTTACATCCTCGATAAAAACTTTTCACTGCTTCTAACAACTTGCCTCCCACACCATATATTCTTAATACCTTCCCCAGAGCATCTCTATCAACTCTATCATATGCCTTCTCCAGATCCATAAATGCTGCATACAAATCCATTTGCTTTTCTAAGTATTTCTCACATACATTCTTCAAAGCAAACACCTGATCCACACATCCTCTACCACTTCTGAAACCACACTGCTCTTCCCCAATCTGATGCTCTGTACATGCCTTCACCCTCTCAATCAATACCCTCACATATAATTTACCAGGAATACTCAACAAACTTATAACTCTGAAATTTGAGCACTCACTCTTATCCCCTTTGCCTTTGTACAATGGCAGTATGCACGCATTCCACCAATCCTCAGGCACCTCACCAAAGTCATACATACATTAAATAACCTTATCAACCAGTCAATAATACAGTCACCCCCTTTTTTGATAAATTCCACTGCAATACCTTCCAAACTTGCTGCCTTGCCGGCTTTCATCTTCCTCAAAGCTTTTACTACCTCTTCTCTGTTTACCAAATCATTTTCACTAACCCTCTCACTTTGCACACGACCTCGACCAAAACACCCTATATATTCCTCTCTATCATCAAACACATTCAACAAACCTTCAAAACACTCACTCCATCTCCTCCTCACATCACCACTACTTGTTATCACCTCCCCATTTGCGCTCTTCACTGAAGTTCCCTTTGCTCCCTTGTCTTACGCACTTTATTTACCTCCTTCCAGAACATCTTTTTATTCTCCCTAAAATTTAATGATACTCTCTCACCCCAACTCTCATTTGCCCTCTTTTTCACCTCTTGCACCTTTCTCTTGAACTACTGTCTCTTTCTTTTATACATCTCCCACTCAATTGCATTTTTTCCCTACAAAAATCGTCCAAATTCCTCTCTCTTCTCTTTCACTAATAATCTTACTTCTTCATCTCACCACTCACTAACCTTTCTAATCAAACCACCTCCCACTCTTCTCATGCCACTAGCATCTTTTGCGCAAACCATCACTGATTCCCTAAATACATCCCATTCCTCCCTCACTCCCCTTACTTCCACTGTTCTCACCTTTTTCCATTCTGTACTCAGTGTCTCCTGGTACTTCCTCACACAAGTCTCCTTCCCAAGCTCACTTACTCTCACCACCCTCCTCACCCCAACATTCACTCTTCTTTTCTGAAAACCCATACAAATCTTCACCTTAGCCTCCACAAGATAATGATCAGACATCCCTCCAGTTGCATCTCTAAGCACATTAACATCCAAAAAGTCTCTCTTTCGCGCGCCTGTCAATTAACACGTAATCCAATAACGCTCTCTGGCCATCTCTCCTACTTACATACGTATACTTATGTATATCTCGCTTTTTAAACCAGGTATTCC